>NW_024608430.1:42500-52500 GCF_018296145.1 Oncorhynchus tshawytscha
GAAATAAAAGTAACATTTTAAAATATGATAAAGAAGAAGTTGTACGACTATGTTGCTTCCAGACGACTGTAGGGATGTAAGTGGTCTCTGATACCTGGTTGGTTGTGTGTGATATTAGTGCTTCTTCCTTCCTCTCAGGTGGGATGTGTTTATATCAATTATTTTCAGAGCGTGGGTGTATGTGGGTCTATGTGGGTCTATGTGGGGGTATGTGTGCTGCTGTGTGTGTTTGTGCATGCTCATGCATGTGTGTGTGTGTCTCTGTGTGTGTGTGTCTGTGTGTGTGTGTGTGTGTGTGTGTCTGTGTGTGTGTGTGTGTGTGTGTGTGTGTGTGTGTGTGTCTGTGTGTGTGTGTGTCTGTGTGTGTGTGTCTGTGTGTGTCTGTGTGTGTGTGTGTGTCCGTAAGCTGGTCTCATCTGTCATTCTGTCTCTGTAACACGCTCGCTCTCTGTAACACTCCACTGATCACTAATTCATTTCCGGAGGAACCTTTGCATAGCAATTATCAAACCAAGGTTAGGCCTGTAGCACCTCCACTTATAACGCTGCAGTCAAGCTGCCATCCTGGGAACACAACACCTTCTACACATATAAGCAACGGTCGCCATTTTGGATCAGAATACACTACAGTGCCATCACTTAATGTGGTAAAACATTGTATTCACCTGACCATGCAACCCCTAACTCAACCTACCCATTTTAAAACAATTATGTTGACTCTTTTAAAATTCAAGTGGCACTATTAGTTGGAATAGCTTCCGTAGACTTGACTAATATCTGGTTTTATATCTTATTTTGACTTTGAGTTGGATTACCACCGTGCATCAACTGATAACCCCCAACCTCACTCCAACACAAACCTATTTTAAAGGTTTGAATTAGGTGAATGTTTTTCTCATTAGTTGGGCCGTTGTCACCCTAATCAGAGCTGACGGGGTAGATCATGAGGAAAACAAGACGGGGCCGTTGAGATGGACGGAAATGAAGGATAAAAGAGAGAGGGAGGTAGAGAGAATGAAGGATAAAAGAGAGAGGGAGGTAGAGAGAATGAAGGATAAAAGAGAGAGGGAGGTAGAGAGAATGAAGGATAAAAGAGAGAGGGAGGTAGAGAGAATGAAGGATAAGAAAGAGAGAGATGGAGAGAGATTAAATATTAATCGGAGACGGAGGAGAAAGAGAGGAGAGGACCTGAGAGACGAGCTATGAGGTATCTGGTCCCAAACAGCTCCCTATTCCCTATATAGTGCACTACTTTTGACCGGAGGCCATACGGTTACCCATTTGGCTCTGGTCAAAAGTAGTGTACTATATAGGGAATAAGGGAGGTGTTTGTGATGCGCACCGGGGCTTTTTTTAAACAATCATTATCTTGACGTTTGTGTTGTGGTGAACAACAGGCGTGACAAATGACTGAATTAAATATCCACAGCGACGGCATTAGATTGGTGATTACGAATTAGTGACGCCTGCCGAGTTGACTTAAGTGTGTGTATGTATGTGTGTCGAGTCAGATTGTGTGTGTGCATGTGTGTGTGTGTATGTGTGTGTGTGCGTGTGCGCGTGTGTGTGTGTGTGTGTGTGTGTTGTTAGTCTCGTCTGAGGTGAGCTGTAAGTACAATAAACACAGTCCGTTTTAAAACTGTGGCAGCTATATGACCAGATGATCCTGTTACAGGAAGAGTTGTTCTCTAGAGTTCTGGAGCACATCGTTACGTCTGGAGATGTGTGTTATTGATCTGGTCGTAACACCAACGCCAGCAGAAAGATTATTCACCAATGGCTCATCAATGATCAGTTATTACTAGAGATAATTATTATTATTTTTTAGGCAAATCGTTGCCAACTCTGATCCAGAGGTGAAGTACCATGCCCTCCCTCCATCCCTCCACATTCCTTCATCCCTCCCTCCCCTCCCCCCTCCCTCCCTCCCTCCCTCCCTCCCTCCCTCCCCCTCCCTCCCTCCCTCCCTCCCTCCCTCCCTCCCTCCCTCCCTCCCTCCCTCCCTCCCTCCCTCCTTCCACATTCCTTCATCCCTCCCTCCCTCCCCATTCCTTCATCCCTCCCTCCCCCTTCCTTCATCCCTTCCCCTCCCCCCTCCCCATTCCCATCCCTCCCTCCCCCTTCCTACCTCTTCCTTCATCCATCCCCCTCCCTCCCCTTCCTTCATCCCTCCCTCCCCCCCTTCCTTTCATCTTCCTTCATCCCTCCATCCCTCCCCATTCCTTCATCCCTCCCTCCCCCTTCCTCCATCCCTCCCCTCCCTCCCCCTTCTTTCATCCCTCCCTCCCTCCCCCTTCTTTCATCCCTCCCTCCCTCCCTCCCATATCCTTCATCCCTCCCTTTCATCCCCCTCCCTCCCCTTCCTTCATCCCATCCCTCCCTCCCTCCCCTTCCTTCATCCCTCCCTCCCCCCCTTCCTTCATCCCTCCTCCCTCCCCCCCCTCAATCCCCCCTCCCTCCCTCCCTCCCTACCCCTTCATCCCTCATTCCCTCCCCATTCCTTCATCCCTCCCTCCCCCTTCCTTCATCCCTCCCCCCCCCTTCTTTCATCCCTCCCTCCCTCCCATATCCTTCATCCCTCCCTCCCCCTTCCTTCATCCCTCCCTCCCTCCCCTTCCTTATCATCCCTCCCTTATTCACCAATGGCTCATCAATGATCAGTTATTACTAGAGATAATTATTATTATTTTTTTAAGCAAATCGTTGCCAACTCTGATCCAGAGGTGAAGTACCATGCCCTCCCTCCATCCCTCCACATTCCTTCATCCTCCCCCTCCCTCCCTCCCTCCCTCCCTCCCTCCCTCCCTCCCTCCCTCCCTCCCTCCCTCCCTCCCTCCCTCCCTCCCTCCCTCCCTCCCTCCCTCCCTCCACATTCCTTCATCCCTCCCTCCCTCCCCATTCCTTCCCCATCCCTCCCTCCCCCCTTTCTTCTTCCTTCATCCTTCCTCCCTCCCCATTCCTTCATCCCTCCCTCCTTCCTACCTCTTCCTTCATCCATCCCTCCCTCCATCCCTTCCTTCATCCCTCCCTCCTTCCCTCCATCTTCCTTCATCCATCCCTCCCCATTCCTTCATCCCTCCCTCATCCCCCCATCCCTTCATCCCTCCCTCCCTCCCTCCCTCCCTTCCTTCCATCATCCCTCCCTCCCTCCCTCCCCATTCCTTCATCCCTCCCTCCCTCCCCCCTTCCTTCATCCCTCCCTCCCCCCCTTCCTTCATCCCTCCCTCCCTCCCCTTCCTTCATCCCTCCCTCCCCCTCCCCATCCCTCCATCCCTCCCTCCCCTCCCCTTCCTTCATCCCTCCCTCCCTCCCCATTCCTTCATCCCTCCCTTCCCATCCCTTCCCCTTCCCATCCCTCCCTCCCTCCCCTTCCTTCATCCCTCCCTCCCTCCCCCCCTTCCTTCATCCCTCCCTCCCCCCCATTCCTTCATCCCTCCTCCTCCCATCCCCCTCCCTCCCCCTTCTTCCTCCCTCCCTCCCTCCCCCTTCCTTCATCCCTCCCTCCCCCTTCCTTCATCCCTCCCTCCCTCCCCTTCCTTTCCTCCCTCCCTCCCTCCCCCCTCCCTTCTTCATCCCTCCCTCCCTCCCTCCCTTCATCCCTCCCTCCCTCCCCCTTCCTTCCTCCCTCCCTCCCTCCCTCCCTCCCTTCCCTTCATCCCTCCCTCCCTCCCATTCCTTCATCCCCCCTCCCCCCCATCCCTCCCTCCCTCCCCCCTTCCTTCATCCCTTCATCCCTCCCTCCCCCTTCCTTCATCCCTCCCTTCCTCCCCCTTCCTTCATCCCTCCCTCCCTCCCTTCCTTCATCCCTCCCTCCCTCCCCATCTTCCTTCATCCCTCCCTCCCCCCTTCCATCCCTCCCTCCCTCCCCTTCCTTCATCCCTCCCTACCCCCTCATCCCATTCCTTCCCATATCCTTCCCTCCCTCCCCCCCTTCCCATCCCTCCCTCCCCTTCCTTCATCCCTCCCTCCCCTTCCCATCCCTCCCTCCCCCTCAATCCCTCCCTCCCTCCCTACCCCTTCATCCCATTCCCTCCCCATTCCTTCATCCCTCCCTCCCCCTTCCTTCATCCCTCCCTCCCCCTTTCATCCCTCCCCCCATTCCTTCATCCCTCCCTCCCTTCCCATCCCCCTCCCTCCCCTTCCTTCATCCCTCCCCCTCCATCCTTCCTTCATCCCTCCCTCCCTCCTCCCCTTCCTTCATCCCTCCCTCCCTCCCCCTTCCTTCATCCCTCCCTCCCTCATCCCTCCCTCCCTCCCTCTTCCTTCATCCCTCCCTCCCCCCTTCCTTCATCCCTCCCTCCCCCCCAATCCCTCCCTCCCTCCCTACCCCCCATCCCTCATTCCCTTCCCATTCCTTCATCCCTCCCTCCCCCCCCTTCCTTCATCCCTCCTCCCTCCCCTTCCCTTCATCCCTCCCCCTCCCTTCATCCCCCCTCCTTCCATCCCTCCCTCCCTCCCCCCTTCATCCCTCCCTCCCCCCCTCCCTCTCCCTCCCTCCCAATCCCTACCCCCCATTCCTTCATCCCTCCCTCCCTATTATTTTTTCATCCCTCCCTCCCCCCTTTCATCCCTCCCTCCCTCCCCCCTTCCTTCATCCCTCCCTCCCTCCCTCCCTCCCTCCCTCCCTCCCTCCCTCCCCCTTCCTCATCCCTCCCTCCCCCCTCAATCCCTCCCTCCCTCCCTCCCCTTCATCCCTCATCCCTCCCTCCCCATTCCTTCATCCCTTCCCTCCCCCCCTTCCTTCATCCCTCCCTCCCTACCCCTTCCTTCCTTCATCCCTCCCTCCCTCCCCCCTTCCTTCATCCCTCCCTCCCTCCCCTTCCCTCCCTCCCTCCCTCCCTCCCTCCCTCCCTCCCTCCCTCCCTCCCTCCCTCCCTCCCTCCCTCCCTCCCTCCCCCTCCCTCCCTCCCCCTCCCTCCCTCCCTCCCTCCCTCCCTCCCTCCCTCCCTCCCTCCCTCCCTCCATCCTCAGTCATTCTATTACACAGCTTTGACTGAGACACTACAGCCGGGTCAGCTATTACTTCAAAGACCTCTGAAGGAGGGAAGAGAAGGAGGCGGGATGGGAGAAGAGATGTATTTTTAAAGTACTCATTATAACAGGGTCTGGATGGCTGCATCTGAAATAGCTCCCTATTCCCTACATAGTGCACTACAGGACCCTATGGGCCCTGGTCTAAAGTAGTGCACTACTCAAGGAACAGTGTGTCATTTGGGATGTAGTGAAGGTATTTTGCCGTCAGCCAAGACCCGAAACGAGCCAATAACACATCTTCACCTCTCTCCAGTACCCTGTGAGAGGGACTAGTCTACTGACTCACTAGCAACGTACATAGCAACAACAACCACCGCTGGGTACAAGCCAAAAGTGAACAGCGTCAGCAACGGTAATTTTAACCATGACGATATAACGTGTGACTGCTGTAAATGATAATGTGACATCACCAACACATGGCATGTTCTATCTGCTCCATAGCTTTATGGTTGCCATACGTTGCTAGCTATGGGGTCACATGTTCTATCTG
This sequence comes from Oncorhynchus tshawytscha, assembly GCF_018296145.1. Taxonomy (NCBI): domain Eukaryota; kingdom Metazoa; phylum Chordata; class Actinopteri; order Salmoniformes; family Salmonidae; genus Oncorhynchus; species Oncorhynchus tshawytscha. The sequence continues at coordinate 48,025 of NW_024608430.1, forward strand.
CTCCATAGCTTTATGGTTGCCATACGTTGCTAGCTATGGGGTCACATGTTCTATCTGCTCCATAGCTTTATGGTTGCCATACGTTGCTAGCTATGGGGTCACATGTTCTATCTGCTCCATAGCTTTATGGTTGCCATACGTTGCTAGCTATGGGGTCACATGTTCTATCTGCTCCATAGCTTTATGGTTGCCATACGTTGCTAGCTATGGGGTCACATGTTCTATCTGCTCCATAGCTTTATGGTTGCCATACGTTGCTAGCTATGGGGTCACATGTTCTATCTGCTCCATAGCTTTATGGTTGCCATACGTTGCTAGCTATGGGGTCAGGTGTTCTATCTGCTCCATAGCTTTATGGTTGCCATATGTTGCTAGCTATGGGGTCAGGTGTTCTACCTGCTCCATAGATTTATGGTTGCCATACGTTGCTAGCTATGGGGTTACGTGTTCTATCTGCTCCATAGATTTATGGTTGCGATATGTTGCTAGCTATGGGGTCAGGTGTTCTATCTGCTCCATAGATTTATGGTTGCCATACGTCTTTAGGAATGGGGTCACACGTTGTCTATCTGCTCCATAGCTTTATGGTTGCCATATGTTGCTAGCTATGGAGTGACACGTGTTGTATCTGCTCCATAGCTTTATGGTTGCCATACGTTGCTAGCTATGGAGTGACACGTGTTGTATCTGCTCCATAGCTTTATAGTAGCCATATGTCTTTAGCTATGGGGTCACACATTGTCTATCGCTCCTTAGCTTTACGGTTTCCATAAGTTGCTAGTTATGGGGTCACACGTTGTCTGTCTACTACATAGCTTTATGATATAGACTACCGTTCAAAAGTTTGGGGTCACTTAGAAAGGTCCTTGTTTTTGAAAGATTTTGATCAAGTTGATCAGAAATACAGTGTAGACATTGCTAATGTTGTTAAAGTCTATTGTAGCTGGAAACTTCTGATTTTAAGTGGAATATCTACATATCTACCATTTTGCAAGTATGTTAGCAGAGCTGAAAACTGTCATGCTGATTTAAAGAAGCAGTAAAACTGGCCTTTGGTACCTTTAGTAAGTTTTGTATCTGCAGCATCAGCATTTGTGGTTTCGATTACTGGCTCAAAATGTCCAGAAACAAAGACCTTTCTTCTGAAACTCGCCAGTCTAGTCTTATTCAGAGAAATGACGGCTATTCCACTGAAGCTGAAGATCTCGCACAACAAGGTGTACTACTGCCTTCACAGAACAGCTCAAACAGGCTCGAACCAGAATAGAAAGAGGAGTGGGAGGCCCCGGTGCACAACTGAGCAAGAGGACAAGTACATTAGAGTGCCTAGTTAGAGAAACAGACCCCTCACAAGTCCTCAACTGGCAGCTTCATTAAATAGTACCCGCAAAACACCAGTCTCAATGTCAACCGTGAAGAGGTGACTCCGGGATGCTGGCCTTCTAGGCAGAGTTCCTCTGTCCAGTGTCTGTGTTCTTTTGCCCATCTTAATATTTTATTTTTATTGGCCAGTCTGAGATATGGCTTTTTCTTTGCAACTCAAATCAAATCAAATTTTATTCGTCACATGTTAATGCGAGTTTAGCGAAATGCTTGTGCTTCTAGTTCCGACAATGCAGTAATAAACAACGAGTAATCTAACCTAACAATTTCACGACAACTGCCTTATACACACAAGTGTAAAGGGATGAAGAATATGTACAACAAAATATATGAATGAGTGATGGTACAGAACAGCATAGGCAAGATGCAGTAGATGGTATAGAGTACAGTATATACATATGAGATGAGTAATGTAGGGTATGTAAACATATATAAGTGGCATTGTTTAAAGTGGCTAGTGATACATGTATTACATAAAGATGGCAAGATGCAGTAGATGATATAGAGTACAGTATATACATATGAGGTGAGTAATGTAGGGTATGTAAACAAGATGCAGTAGATGGTATAGATTACAGTATATACAGTGCCTTGCGAAAGTATTCGGCCCCCTTGAACTTTGCAACCTTTTGCCACATTTCAGGCTTCAAACATAAAGATATAAAACTGTATTTTTTGGGGAAGAATCAACAACAAGTGGGACACAATCATGAAGTGGAACGACATTTATTGGATATTTCAAACTTTTTTAACAAATCAAAAACTGAAAAATTGGGCGTGCAAAATTATTCAGCCCCCTTAAATTAATACTTTGTAGCGCCACCTTTTGCTGCGATTACAGCTGTAAATCGCTTGGGGTATGTCTCTATCAGTTTGGCACATCGAGAGACTGAAATTGTTTCGCATTCCTCCTTGCAAAACAGCTCGAGCTCAGTGAGGTTGGATGGAGAGCATTTGTGAACAGCAGTTTTCAGTTCTTTCCACAGATTCTCGATTGGATTCAGGTCTGGACTTTGACTTGGCCATTCTAACACTTGGATATGTTTATTTTTGAACCATTCCATTGTAGATTTTGCTTTATGTTTTGGATCATTGTCTTGTTGGAAGACAAATCTCCGTCCCAGTCTCAGGTCTGACTCCATCAGGTTTTCTTCCAGAATGGTCCTGTATTTGGCTCCATCCATCTTCCCATCAATTTTAACTATCTTCCCTGTCCCTGCTGAAGAAAAGCAGGCCCAAACCATGATGCTGCCACCACCATGTTTGACAGTGGGGATGGTGTGTTCAGGGTGATGTGCTGTGTTGCTTTTACGCCAAACATAACGTTTTGCATTGTTGCCAAAAAGTTCAATTTTGGTTTCATCTGACCAGAGCACCTTCTTCCACATGTTTGGTGTGTCTCCCAGGTGGCTTGTGGCAAACTTTAAACGACACTTTAAACGACACTGCCTGGTGTGTTCCTTGTTCTTCATGATGCTCTCTGCGCTTTTAACGGACCTCTGAGACTATCACAGTGCAGGTGCATTTATACGGAGACTTGATTACACACAGGTGGATTGTATTTATCATCATTAGTCATTTAGCTCAACATTGGATCATTCAGAGATCCTCACTGAACTTCTGGAGAGAGTTTGCTGCACTGAAAGTAAAGGGGGTGAATAATTTTGCACGCCCAATTTTTCAGTTTTTGATTTGTTAAAAAGTTTGAAATATCCAATAAATGTCATTCCAGTTCATGATTGTGTCCCACTTGTTGTTGATTCTTCACAAAAAAATACAGTTTTATATCTTTATGTTTGAAGCCTGAAATGTGGCAAAAGGTCGCAAAGTTCAAGGGGGCCGAATACTTTCGCAAGGCACTGTACATATGAGATGAGTAATGTAGGGTATGTAAACAAGATGCAGTAGATGGTATAGAGTACAGTATATACATATGAGATGAGTAATGTAGGGTATGTAAACATATATAAGTGGCATTGTTTAAAGTGGCTAGTGATACATGTATTACATAAAGATGGCAAGATGCAGGAGATGGTATAGAGTACAGTATATACATATGAGATGAGTAATGTAGGGTATGTAAACATTATACTAAGTGGCATTGTTTAAAGTGGCTGGAGTAAAGTCATTATGTTGGCAGCAGCCACTCACTGTTAGTGGTGGCTGTTTAACAGTCTAATGGCCTTGAGATAGAAGCTGTTTTTCAGTCTCTCGGTCCCAGCTTTGATGCACCTGTACTGACCTCGCCTTCTGGATGATAGCAGGGTGAACAGGCAGTGGCTCGGGTGGTTGTTGTCCTTGATGATCTTTATGGCCTTCCTGTGACATGGGGTGGTGTAGGTGTCCTGGAAGGCAGGTAGTTTTTCCCCTGTGATGGGTTGTGCAGACCTCACTACCCTCTGGAGAGCCTTACAGTTGTGGGCGGAGCAGTTGCCGTACCAGGCCGTGAAACAGCCCGACAGGATGCTCTCGATTGTGCATCTGTAAAAGTTTATGAGGGTTTTTGGTGACAAGCCGAATTTCTTCAGCCTCCTGAGGTTGAAGAGGCGCTGCTGCGCCTTCTTCACGATGCTGTCTGTGTGGGTGGACCAATTCAGTTTGTCTGTGATATGTACGCCGAGGAACTTAAAACTTGCTACCCTCTCCACTACTGTCCCTTCAATGTGGATAGGGGGGTGCTCCCTCTGCTGTTTCCTGAAGTCCACGAGGTTATTTTCCTGACACCACACTCCGAGGGCGCTCACCTCCTCCCTGTAGGCCGTCTCGTCGTTGTTGGTATTCAAGCCTACCACTGTAGTGTCGTCTGCAAACTTGATGATTGAGTTGGAGGCGTGCATGGCCACGCAGTCGTGGGTGAACAGGGAGTACAGGAGAGGGCTCAGAACGCACCCTTGTGGGGCCCCAGTGTTGAGGATCAGCCAAGTGCACAGAAGGACTTGAGTTCCTGTGTGTTGTTATGATCACACCACGTCTCGTTAATCATAAGGCATACCCCCCCCGCGCCCCTCTTCTTACCAGAAAGATGCTTGTTTCTGTCGGCGCGATGCGTGAAGAAACCAGCTGGCTGCACCGACTCTGATAGCGTATCTCGAG
>NW_024608430.1:57500-62532 GCF_018296145.1 Oncorhynchus tshawytscha
GGGAGTTTTTCAAAATTGGATTTGTTTTCGAATTCTTTGTGGATCTGTGTAATCTGAGGGAAATATGTCTCTCTAATATGGTCATACATTGGGCAGGAGGTTAGGAAGTGCAGCTCAGTTTCCACCTCATTTTGTGGGCAGTGAGCACATAGCCTGTCTTCTCTTGAGAGCCATGTCTGCCTACGGCGGCCTTTCTCAATAGCAAGGCTATGCTCACTGAGTCTGTACATAGTCAAGGCTTTCCTTAATTTTGGGTCAGTCACAGTGGTCAGGTATTCTGCCACTGTGTACTCTCTGTGTAGGGCCAAATAGCATTCTAGTTTGCTCTGTTTTTTTGTTAATTCTTTCCAATGTGTCAAGTAGTTATCTTTTTGTTTTCTCATGATTTGGTTGGGTCTAATTGTGCTGCTGTCTCTCTCTCTCTCTCTCTCTCTCTCTCTCTCTCTCTCTCTCTCTCTCTCTCTCTCTCTCTCTCTCTCTCTGTCTCTCTCTCTCTCTCTCTCTCTCTCTCTCTCTCCTCTCTCTCTCTGTACTCTGTTTCTCTCTTCCTCGATCTCCATCTCTCTCTCCTCATTCTCTGTTTCTCTTTTGCTCCTTTTCTCTTCCTCCCTCTCTCTCTCTCTCTCTCTCTCTCCCTCTCCCTCTCCCTCTCCCTCTCCCTCTCCCTCCATCCCTCTCTTCCACTCCCACTTCTTTTTATATTCCCTTTCTTCTCTCTAAAAGTGACTAATTAACTCAACTGTACCTCTTTTACGCTCAGCGTGAGTCATTGGATCGCAATTTTCGCCTTTTTGTTTTGTCTCAGCCAGTGTTTTGTCTCAGCCAGTGTTTTGTCTCAGCCAGTGTTTTGTCTCAACGCTCAGTGTCAATGAATTGCTGATCTGTGTCGGATTCAAAAGGAACCCAAATCGTTCAATAATCATCATCTATGTGGCTTTTTTGTATTTCAGAATATAATTGTTGTTTTTTGTCTTAGTTTAGTGTAACTTTGTCTCACACTGTGTTCCAAATGGCACCCTATTCCCTATACATACTTCTGGGGTCAAAAGTAGTGCACTATAATGGCGAATAGGGTTATATTTGGGATGTAGTTTTATCTTCTCTTTTGGGTGAGACTGGGTCTTGAACATCAATTGTGTTAATGCTGCAGTTGGAGGAAGTTGATTGATAGATGGAGGATGTAATGGTTTTGGAACATAATGCTGGTATGATTGCATATTGCTTCAGATGAATGAGAAATCTGCCCAAACAAACCACAGACTCCATCACTGTTTACCACTGTCTGTTTGATTAATAGCATTCTGTTGTTTTTAACATCACAAACCAATTTTCTAACGTGTGTATCTTCTCTTTCTCTCCACCCTCTCCCTCAATGTATCTCCCTCATCACCCCCACCCCTCCATCCTTCCTTCTTTTCCTCTCATCTTCCTCCCTTCCTCCCTCCCTCTACCCACCTCCCCTCCTCCCCTCCCTGTAGGTACAGATCTCTTCTCTAACTGTACAGAGGAGTGTAAGGCCCTGGGTCACTCCGACCGCTGCTGGATGCCAGCCTTCGTCGCTGGCGACGGTCGCCAGGGCACCGGTGGCGATTACCGTAGCAACCTGCACGTGCCAGGCATGGACTCCGTGCCGAACACTGAGGTACCCGCCACCGCCGCGTCCGGTCACCACGACAACAACCTTACGCTGACTTCTGACCTCACGACCTCTGATAGGTCATTCTCTACGTTCGGAAAAGATGGCGGCGGATGCACCACACTGCCACGGTCAATGCACCACCTCCACCACCACCACCACCTCCACCAGTCACATCAGCTGCATGTCCAACACAACAGCCCAGCTAGAGCTACAGCCACTACTACTACAGACACCACGCTAGAGAGGAAAGACTATGAGTCCTTAAGGGGTACACTACCGCTACCGTACAAACCCACCTTCTGTGAGTATGAGTACCAGACTACGTCACTAGAGCCCTACGACTTTGGCCTGGTCCACTATCCATATTAGCTACTTTTTGAAAGAAATTCTGATCTGATAATATTTTAAAATATACTCTTTGAAAGAAATTCTGATCGGATAATATTTTTTAAATATACTTTTTAAAGAAACTCTGATTTAAAATATTTTTTAAATATACTTTTGCAAATAACTTCTGATCAGAAAACATTTTTTAAAAGATACTTGTTGAAATTGAGATAGTCTATTGTTTTTTTATTTGTGTATTTTCTGTTTAGAAATGAAGTTAAACCCCCCTATATATTACCCTTCTGCTAAACCCCCCTATATATTACCCTTCTGCTAAACCCCTATATAACCCTTCTGCCCCCTATATATTACCCTTCTGCTAAACCCCCTATATTATTAAACCCCTATATATTACCCTTCTGCTAAACCCCTATATATTACCCTTCTGCTAAACCCCTATATATTACCCTTCTGCTAAACTAAACCCCCTATATATTACCCTTCTGCTAAACCCCCCCCCTATATATTACCCTTCTGCTAAACCCCCTATATAAACCCCCTAAATATATTACCCTTCTGCTAAACCCCCTATATATTACCCCCTAAATATATTACCCTTCTGCTAAACCCCCTATAAACCCCCTATATATTACCCTTCTGCTAAACCCCCTATATATTACCCTTCTGCTAAACCCCTATATATTACCCTTCTGCTAAACCCCTATATATTACCCTTCTGCTAAACCCCCTATATATTTGCTAAACCCCTTCTGCTAAACCCCTAAACCCCCTATATATTTCCCTATATATTTCTGCTAAACCCCCCTAAATATATATTACCCTTCTGCTAAACCCCCTATATATTTCCTTCTGCTAAACCCCCTATATATTTCCCTTCTGCTAAACCCCCTATATATTTCCCTTCTGCTAAACCCCCCCCTTATATATTTAAACCCCCTATATATTTCCTTCTGCTAAACCCCCTATATATTTCTCTAACCTCCTAAATCCTTCACCATATTTATTGTTTCAAATAAAAACAAATGAAAATAAATCAACTTTTGATTCAAAAATGTGTTTGTGGCCACATTTTTCTTTCCTGTCCCCTATAAACAGTATATATATATATATATATATATATATATACTATCTACCTGTTCTATTCGCAGATTTTCTGAACTATAGTTCTTCAGGCCATTTCTCTATCAGTGAACCACCGTTTAGCAAACAAGGTCAGATTAGACATCTCAACACTTTCTTCTGGTTTGACATGTTCAGTGAAAACTAGAAACCAAGGTTATTCTTCTACAAAACATGTACTGGGCTCAGTAGTGATATTATAGTGTCATACTATACATGTAATGATATTATGATGTCATACTATACATGTACTGAGCTCAGTAGTGATATTATGATGTCATACTATACATGTACTGGGCTCAGTAGTGATATTATGATGTCATACTATACATGTACTGAGCTCAGTAGTGATATTATGATGTCATACTATACATGTACTGAGCTCAGTAGTGATATTATGATGTCATACTATACATGTACTGAGCTCAGTAGTGATATTATGATGTCATACTATACATGTAATGATATTATGATGTCATACTATACATGTACTGAGCTCAGTAGTGATATTATGATGTCATACTATACATGTACTGAGCTCAGTAGTGATATTATGATGTCATACTATACATGTAGTGAGCTCAGTAGTGATATTATGATGTCATACTATACATGTACTGAGCTCAGTAGTGATATTATGATGTCATACTATACATGTACTGAGCTCAGTAGTGATATTATGATGTCATACTATACATGTACTGAGCTCAGTAGTGATATTATGATGTCATACTATACATGCGTCTGTGTCCTGGTGAAAAGTAGGGAACGGGGACATAGCCTACGACTCATCAATAAATAACAGCATTCGTTATCTAAAAACACCTTCCTACTGATTGTCCTTCCACCTAGTAGTCTCTTCTCACTATGGGTTGCGTCAGAAATGGCACCCTATTCCCTATGTAGTGTACTGATTTTGACCAGAGCCCTGTGGGACCTTGTTAAATGAAATACACTATGTTAGGTGTAGGGTACCATGTGCCACGTGTTTCTATGGAAACATAAAGAGCAACAACGCCAGGACATCATTAGACTGGCAGGGAGTGAAGACGGTTGTTTTTCACTGTGTTTTAACACTTAGTTACATAATGAGCTGCTCCACTGCTAAATTAACACGCTGTTGTTAATTGTGATTCTACATTTTAGGGCATGCTGTGTGTGTGTGTGTGTGTGTGTGTGTGTGTGTGTGTCTGTGTCTGTGTGTGTGTCTGTGTGTGTGTGTGTCTGTGTGTGTGTGTCTGTCAGTGTCTGTGTCTATGTGTGTGTGTGTGTGTGTGTGTGTGTGTCTGTCAGTGTCTATGTGTGTGTGTGTGTGTGTGTGTCTGTGTGTGTGTGTGTCTGTCAGTGTCTAGTGTGTGTGTGTGTGTGTGTGTGTGTGTCTGTCAGTGTCTATGTGTGTGTGTGTGTGTGGTGTCTGTCAGTGTCTGTGTGTGTGTGTCTGTGTGTGTCTGTGTGTGTGTGTGTGGTGTGTGTGTCTGTCAGTGTCTATGTGTGTGTGTGTGGTGTGTGTCTGTGTGTGTGTGTCTGTCAGTGTCTATGTGTGTGTGTGTGTCTGTGTGTGTGTGTGTGTTATTGCATGCTGGCTCATTCTCCCTCAGGTAATAATCATGATGAAGTTCTGCTTCGTGCTGAACTAATCTACCCACTGCCCCTTTGTTTGTTTCCCTCTGTGTGTGTGTGTGTGTGTGTGTGTGTGTGTGTGGTGGGTTGGTTCTTCTAATCTTGCGGGGAAGATTCTCCCTCATGGGGAAATTTCCCACATCCCCATGAGGACCAAGACTATGTTAAGCTGAGGGGTTTGGTTTAGGTTTAAGAGGGTTTCTGTTTCTGCTGTTGCAAAACCTTGGGTTGCACAGGCCTATTGCAACATTCTGCCCTGTTTCTATATGGTACATCAGACTGATCTGGAGAGGGTGGGAGAACATG
>NW_024608431.1:0-12500 GCF_018296145.1 Oncorhynchus tshawytscha
ACTACACTACCCTACACTACACTACACTACACTATACTATACTACACTACCCTACACTACACTACCCTATACTACACTACCCTATACTACCCTACACTACACTACACTACCCTACACTACACTACCCTACACTACACTACACTACCCTACACTACACTACACTACACTACCCTACACTACCCTACACTACACTACACTACCCTACACTACACTACCCTACACTACCCTACCCTACCCTACCCTACCCTACACTACACTACCCTATACTACACTACCCTATACTACACTACCCTACACTACACTACCCTACACTACCCTACCCTACACTACACTACACTACCTTACACTACACTACTCTACACTAATCTACACGACACTACACTACCCTACACTACACTACCCTACACTACACTACCCTACACTACACTACACTACCCTACACTACACTACCCTATACTACACTACCCTACACTACACTACACTATACTACACTACCCTACACTACACTACCCTACACTACACTACCCTACACTACACTACCCTACACTACACTAACCTACCCTACACTACACTACACTATACTACACTACCATACACTACACTACCCTACACTACACTACCCTACCCTACACCACACTACACTACCCTACACTACACTACACTACCCTACACTACACTACCCTACACTACAATACACTACACTACACTACACTACACTACACTACACTACACTACACTACCTTACACTACACTACTCTACACTACACTACCCTACACTACCCTACACTGTACTACACTACCCTACACTACACTACCCTACACAACACTACCCTACCCTACACTACACTATACTACACTACACTACCCTACACTACACTACACTACACTACACTACACTACACTACCCTACACTACCCTACACTACACTACACTACCCTACACTACACTACCCTACACTACACTGCCCTATACTACCCTACACTACACTACCCTATACTACACTACCCTACACTACACTACCCTATACTACACTACACTACACTACACTACACTGCCCTACCCTACCCTACACTACACTACACTACCCTACCTACACTACACTACACTACACTACACTACACTACACTACACTACCCTACACTACAATACACTACACTACACTACACTACACTACACTACTACACTACACTACACTACACACTACACTACACTACACACTACCCTACACACTACACTACCCTACCCTACACTACACTACACTACCCTACCCTACACTACACTACCCTACCCTACACTACACTACCCTACCCTACACTACACTACCCTACACTACACTACACTACACTACACAACCCTAAACTACCCTACCCTACAATACACTACCCTACCCTACACTACACTACCCTGCCCTACACTACACACTACCCTACATTACCCTACCCTACACTACACTATACTACACTACACTACACTAACCTACCCTACACTACACTACCCTACATTACACTACCCTACACTACTCTACCCTACCCTACACTACCCTACCCTACACTACACTACACTATCCTACACTACCCTACACTACCCTACACTACACTACACTACACTACCCTACACTATACTACACTACACTACCCTACACTACACTACCCTATACTATACTATCCTACACTACCCTACACTACCCTATACTACACTACACTACACTACCCTACCCTACCCAATACTACCCTACACTACACTACCCTACACTACCCTATACTACACTACACTACACCACCCTACCCTACACTACACTACCATACCCTAGACTACCCTACACTACACTACACTACACTACACTACACTACCCTACACTACCCTACACTACACTACTAACACTACACTACCCACACTACCCTACACTGCCCTACACTACACTACCCTACTCTACACTACACTACACTACCCTACACTACACTACCCTACACTACACTACACTACCCTACACTACACTATACTACACTACACTCCACTACACTACCCTACACACTACACTATACTACACTACCCTACACTACACCCTACACACTACACTACCCTACCCTACCCTACCCTACCCTACCCTACCCTACCCTACCCTACCCTACCCTACACTACACTACCCTACATTACCCTATCCTACACTACCCTTACACTACCCTACACTACACTACACTACCCTACACTACCCTACACTACAATACACTCCACTACACTACACTACCCTACACTACACTACCCTACACTACACTACCCTACCCTACACTACCCTACCCTACACTACACTACACTACACTACCCTACACTACACTACCCTGCCCTACACTACACGAACATACCCTACACACTACACTACACTACACTACACTACCCTACACTACACCACACTGCACTACCCTACACTACACTACACTACCCTACACTACCCTACACTACACTACACTACCCTACACTACACTACCCAATACTACCCTACCCTACACTACACTACCCTACACTACCCTACATTACCCTACCCTACACTACACTACACTACCCTACACTACCCTACATTACCCTACACTACACTACACTACCCTACATAACACTACCCAATACTACACTATACTACCCTACACCACCCTACACTACACTACACTACACTACCCTACACTACCCTACCCTACCCTACTACCCTACCCTACCCTACCACTACCCTACACTACACTACCCTACACTACACTACACTACACTACACTACACTACACTACACTGTAATACCCTCTACTATCCTACACTACACTATCCTACACTACCCTACCCTACACTACAATACACTGTACTACCATATACTATCCTACACTACACCACAATATGCTACACTACAGTATCCTACACTATACTACACTACAGTATCCTACACTACACTGTAATACCCTACACTATCCTACACTACACTGTAATGCCCTACACTATCCTACACTATACTGTAATACCCTATAATATCCTACACTACACTACACCATACTACACTACACTATCCTACACTACACTGTAATACCCTATACTATCCTACACTACACTGTAATACCCTATAATATCCTACACTACACTGTAATGCCCTACACTATCCTACACTACACTACACCATACTACACTACACTATCCTACACTACACTGTAATACCCTATACTATCCTACACTACATTGCAATACCCTATACTATCCTACACTATACTGTAATACCCTATAATATCCTACACTACATTGCAATACCCTATACTATCCTACACTATACTGTAATACCCTATACTATCCTACACTATACTGTAATACCCTATACTATCCTACACTACACTACACTGTAATACCCTATACTATCCTACACTACACTGTAATACCCTATACTATCCTACACTACACTGTAATACCCTATAATATCCTACACTATACTGTAATACCCTATACTATCCTACACTACACTACACTGTAATACCCTATACTATCCTACACTACACTGTAATACCCTATACTATCCTACACTACACTGTAATACCCTATACTATCCTACACTATACTGTAATACCCTATACTATCCTACACTACACTACCCTAACTACTACACTATACTATCCTACACTATACCCTATACTACTACACTGTAATACCCTATACTATCCTACACTACACTGTAATACCCTATACTATCCTACACTACACTGTAATACCCTATACTATCCTACACTACACTGTAATACCCTATACTATCCTACACTACACTGTAATACCCTATACTATCCTACACTACACTATAATACCCTATACTATCCTACACTACACTGTAATACCCTATACTATCCTACACTACACTGTAATACCCTATACTATCCTACACTACACTGTAATACCCTATACTATCCTACACTACACTGTAATACCCTATACTATCCTACACTACACTGTAATACCCTATACTATCCTACACTACACTGTAATACCCTATACTATCCTACACTATACTGTAATGCCCTAACCTATCCTACAGAACAGTACAATATTACTCACACTAGAACCATCCTGTGTAGTTGGACTACAGTTCAGCTGAATTGTCTCTGGCTATTGTTGAAATATGATTAAAAGTTCAACAGAGGGTCTTCTACAGATTATAGACACATTAGACAGAGAGAGGAGATGGGGAGAGTAGAGAGACAGAGAGAGGAGATGGGGAGAGTAGAGAGACAGAGAGAGGAGATGGGGAGAGTAGAGAGACAGAGAGAGCAGATGGGGAGAGTAGAGAGACAGAGAGAGCAGATGGGGAGAGTAGAGAGACAGAGAGAGCAGATGGGGAGAGTAGAGAGACAGAGAGGAGATGGGGAGAGTAGAGAGACAGAGAGAGCAGGTGGGGAGAGTAGAGAGACAGAGAGAGGAGATGGGGAAAGTAGAGAGACAGAGAGAGCAGATGGGGAGAGTAGAGAGACAGAGAGAGCAGATGGGGAGAGTAGAGAGACAGAGAGGAGATGGGGAGAGTAGAGAGACAGAGAGGAGATGGGGAGAGTAGAGAGACAGAGAGAGCAGGTGGGGAGAGTAGAGAGACAGAGAGAGGAGATGGGAGAGAGTAGAGAGACAGAGAGAGCAGATGGGGAGAGTAGAGAGAGAGAGCAGATGGGGAGAGTAGAGAGACAGAGAGCAGATGGGGAGAGTAGAGAGACAGAGAGAGCAGATGGGAGAGTAGAGAGACAGAGAGAGGAGATGGGGAGAGTAGAGAGACAGAGAGGAGATGGGGAGAGAGACAGAAACATAAAGAGAGACAGAGAGAGAGAGAGAGAGACAGAAGAGAGAGAGAGACAGAGAGAGCAGATGGGGAGAGTAGAGAGACAGAGAGCAGATGGGGAGAGTAGAGAGACAGAGAGGAGATGGGGAGAGTAGAGAGACAGAGAGAGCAGGTGGGGAGAGTAGAGAGACAGAGAGAGGAGATGGGGAAAGTAGAGAGACAGAGAGCAGATGGGGAGAGTAGAGAGACAGAGAGAGCAGATGGGGAGAGTAGAGAGACAGAGAGAGGAGATGGGGAGAGTAGAGAGACAGAGAGGAGATGGGGAGAGTAGAGAGACAGAGAGAGCAGATGGGGAGAGTAGAGAGACAGAGAGGAGATGGGGAGAGTAGAGAGACAGAGAGGAGATGGGGAGAGAGACAGAAACATAAAGAGAGACAGAGAGAGAGAGAGAGACAGAGAGAGAGAGAGAGAGAGAGAGAGAGAGAGAGAGAGAGAGAGAGAGAGAGAGAGAGAGAGAGAGAGGGAGAGACAGACAGAGAGAGAGAGAGAGAGACAGAGAGAGAAAGAGAGAGCATGGACATTCTCTGAACATCCCAGAATGTCCTGCAGACACAAAGATATGTCACTCTACCCATTTAAAGCAGCTTATTACGGAGTGATAAGGGTGAATTGCCTGAGTGAGAATGAAAGACTGGAGCAAAACAGACTGTCAGTTTTCACAGAGTGCTCTCTCAATGTGTGTGTTCTCTCAGTGCTCTCTCAATGTGTGTGTTCTCTCAGTGCTCACTCAATGTGTGTGTTCTCTCAGTGCTCTCTCAATGTGTGTGTTCTCTCAGTGCTCTCTCAATGTGTGTGTTCTCTCAGTGCTCTCTCAATGTGTGTGTTCTCTCAGTGCTCTCTCAATGTGTGTTCTCTCAGTGCTCTCTCTCAACGTGTGTGTTCTCTCAGTGCTCTCTCTCAACGTGTGTGTTCTCTCAGTGCTCTCTCAATGTGTGTGTTCTCTCAGTGCTCTCTCAATGTGTGTGTTCTCTCAGTGCTCTCTCAATGTGTGTGTTCTCTCAGTGCTCTCTCAACGTGTGTGTTCTCTCAGTGCTCTCTCAACGTGTGTGTTCTCTCAGTGCTCTCTCAATGTGTGTGTTCTCTCTATGCTCTCTCTCTCCTGTTAGGGCATTCTCCCACCTTCACCAGCAATTCAATCCAACACCAGAAATATGTCTTAGAATCTCCTAGCTTCCTAGCTTCTAGTTCATAGCTCGTAGACCCTATCTCCTACCATCTAGTTCCTAAATCATAGTCCCTATCTCCTACCATCTAGTTCCTAAATCATAGTCCCTATCTCCTACCACCTAGTTCCTAAATCATAGTCCCTATCTCCTACCACCTAGTTCCTAAATCATAGTCCCTATCTCCTACCACCTAGTTCCTAATTCAAAGTCCCTATCTCCTACCACCTAGTTCCTAAATCATAGTCCCTATCTCCTACCACCTAGTTCCTAATTCATAGTCCCTATCTCCTACCACCTAGTTCCTAATTCATAGTCCCTATCTCCTACCACCTAGTTCCTAACTTATAGTCCCTATCTCCTACCACCTAGTTCCTAAATCATAGTCCCTATCTCCTACCACCTAGTTCCTAACTCATATCCCTATCTCCTATCACCTAGTTCCTAACTCATAGTCCCTATCTCCTACCACCTAGTTCAACCTGTTCCTAACTGATATAGCCAACAGTAGTGATATCTATATAGTCAACAGTAGTGATATCCATATAGTCAACAGTAGTGATATCTATATAGCCAACAGTAGTGATATCTATATAGTCAACAGTAGTGATATACATATAGTCAACAGTAGTGATATCTATATAGTCAACAGTAGTGATATCCATATAGCCAACAGTAGTGATATCTATATAGTCAACAGTAGTGATATCCATGGAGACAGTAGTGATATCCATATAGTCAACAGTAGTGATATCCATATAGTCAACAGTAGTGATATCCATATAGCCAACAGTAGTGATATCTATATAGTCAACAGTAGTGATATCTATATAGTCAACAGTAGTGATATCTATATAGTCAACAGTAGTGATATCCATAGTGATATCCATATAGTCAACAGTAGTGATATCCATGGAGACAGTAGTGATATCCATATAGTCAACATTAGTGATATCTATATAGTCAACAGTAGTGATATCCATGGAGACAGTAGTGATATCCATATAGCCAACATTAGTGATATCTATATAGTCAACAGTAGTGACATCCATGGAGACAGTAGTGATATCCATATAGCCAACATTAGTGATATCTATATAGTCAACAGTAGTGATATCTATATAGTCAACAGTAGTGATATCCATAGTGATATCCATATAGACAACAGTAGTGATATCAGTAGTGATATCCATATAGTCAACAGTAGTGATATCCATATAGTCAACAGTAGTGATATCCATATAGTCAACAGTAGTGATATCTATATAGTCAACAGTAGTGATATCCATATAGTCAACATAGTGATATCCATATAGTCAACAGTAGTGATATCCATATAGTCAACAGTAGTGATATCTATATAGTCAACAGTAGTGATATCCATAGTCAACAGTAGTGATATCCATATCAACAGTAGTGATATCCATATAGTCAACAGTAGTGATATCTATATAGCCAACAGTAGTGATAGTAGTGATATAGTCAACAGTAGTGATATCCATATAGCCAACAGTAGTGATATCTATATAGTCAACAGTAGTGATATCCATATAGTCAACAGTAGTGATATCCATATAGTCAACAGTAGTGATATCCATATAGTCAACAGTAGTGATATCTATATAGTCAACAGTAGTGATATCCATATAGTCAACAGTAGTGATATCCATATAGCCAACAGTAGTGATATCCATATAGTCAACAGTAGTGATATCCATATAGTCAACAGTAGTGATATCTATATAGTCAACAGTAGTGATATCTATATAGTCAACAGTAGTGATATCCATAGTGATATCTATATAGACAACAGTAGTGATATCTACATAGTCAACAGTAGTGATATCTATATAGTCAACAGTAGTGATATCCATATAGTCAACAGTAGTGATATCCATATAGTCAACAGTAGTGATATCCATAGTGATATCCATATAGTCAACAGTAGTGATATCCATATAGTCAACAGTAGTGATATCTATATAGTCAACAGTAGTGATATCCATATAGTCAACAGTAGTGATATCTATATAGTCAACAGTAGTGATATCCATATAGTCAACAGTAGTGATATCCATATAGTCAACAGTAGTGATATCCATATAGTCAACAGTAGTGATATCCATATAGTCAACAGTAGTGATATCCATATAGTCAACAGTAGTGATATCCATATAGTCAACAGTAGTGATATCCATATAGTCAACAGTAGTGATATCTATATAGTCAACAGTCAACAGCAGTGATATCCATAGTGATATCTATATAGTGATATCATATAGTAGTGATATCCATATAGTCAACAGTAGTGATATCTATATAGTCAACAGTAGTGATATCCATATAGTCATAGTCAGTAGTGATATCCATATAGTCAACAGTAGTGATATCCATATAGTCAACAGTAGTGATATCCATATAGTCAACAGTAGTGATATAGTCAACAGTGTAGTGATATCCATATAGTCAACAGTAGTGATATCCATATATCCATATATCAACAGTAGTGATATCCATATAGTCAACAGTAGTGATATCCATATAGATATCAACAGTAGTGATATCCATATAGTCAACAGTAGTGATATCCATATAGTCAACAGTAGTGATATCTATATAGTCAACAGTAGTGATATCTATATAGTCAACAGTAGTGATATCTATATCAACAGTAGTGATATCCATATAGTCAACAGTAGTGATATCCATATAGTCAACAGTAGTGATATCCATATAGTCATCCATATAGTCAACAGTAGTGATATCCATATAGTCAACAGTAGTGATATCCATGGAGATATCCATATAGATATCCATAGTAGTCAGTAGTGAACAGTAGTGATATCTATATAGTCAACAGTAGTGATATCTATATAGTCAACAGTAGTGATATCTATATAGTCAACAGTAGTGATATCTATATAGTCAACAGTAGTGATATCCAGTAGTGATATCTATATAGTCAACAGTAGTGATATCTATATAGTCAACAGTAGTGATATCTATATAGTCAACAGTAGTGATATCCATATAGTCAACAGTAGTGATATCCATATAGTCAACAGTAGTGATATCCATATAGTCAACAGTAGTGATATCCATATAGTCAACAGTAGTGATATCTATATAGTCAACAGTAGTGATATCTATATAGTCAACAGTAGTGATATCTATATAGACAACAGTAGTGATATCCATATAGTCAACAGTAGTGATATCTATATAGTCAACAGTAGTGATATCCATATAGTCAACAGTAGTGATATCCATATAGTCAACAGTAGTGATATCCATATAGTCAACAGTAGTGATATCTATATAGTCAACAGTAGTGATATCCATAGTGATATCCATATAGTCAACAGTAGTGATATCCATATAGTCAACAGTAGTGATATCCATATAGTCAACAGTAGTGATATCCATATAGTCAACAGTAGTGATATCCATATAGTCAACAGTAGTGATATCCATATAGTCAACAGTAGTGATATCCATATAGTCAACAGTAGTGATATCCATATAGTCAACAGTAGTGATATCCATGGAGACAGTAGTGATATCCATATAGTCAACAGTAGTGATATCCATATAGTCAACAGTAGTGATATCTATATAGTCAACAGTAGTGATATCTATATAGTCAACAGTAGTGATATCCATATAGTCAACAGTAGTGATATCCATATAGTCAACAGTAGTGATATCATATAGACAGTAGTGATATCCATATAGTCAACAGTAGTGATATCCTATATAGATATCCATCAGTAGTGATATCTATATAGTCAACAGTAGTGATATCCATATAGTCAACAGCAGTGATATCTATATAGACAACAGTAGTGATATCTATATAGTCAACAGCAGTGATATCTATATAGTCAACAGTAGTGATATCCATAGTGATATCTATATAGACAACAGTAGTGATATCTACATAGTCAACAGCAGTGATATCTATATAGTCAACAGTAGTGATATCCATAGTGATATCCATAAAGTCAACAGTAGTGATATCCATATAGTCAACAGTAGTGATATCCATATAGTCAACAGTAGTGATATCCATGGAGACAGTAGTGATATCCATATAGTCAACAGTAGTGATATCCTATATAGTCAACAGTAGTGATATCCATAGTGATATCTATATAGTCAACAGTAGTGATATCTATATAGTCAACAGTAGTGATATCCATATAGTCAACAGTAGTGATATCTATATAGTCAACAGTAGTGATATCTATATAGTCAACAGTAGTGATATCCAGTAGTGATATCCATATAGTCAACAGTAGTGATATCCATATAGTCAACAGTAGTGATATCCATGGAGACAGTAGTGATATCCATATAGTCAACAGTAGTGATATCCATATAGTCAACAGTAGTGATATCCATGGAGACAGTAGTGATATCCATATAGTCAACAGTAGTGATATCCATATAGTCAACAGTAGTGATATCCATATAGTGAGACAGTAGTGATATCCATATAGTCAACAGTAGTGATATCCATGGAGACAGTAGTGATATCCATATAGTCAACAGTAGTGATATCTATATAGTCAACAGTAGTGATATCCATATAGTCAACAGTAGTGATATCTATATAGTCAACAGTAGTGATATCCATGGAGACAGTAGTGATATCCATATAGTCAACAGTAGTGATATCCATGGAGACAGTAGTGATATCCATGGAGACAGTAGTGATATCCATGGAGACAGTAGTGATATCCATGGAGACAGTAGTGTGTGGTTGTACAGTCGCTGGATGAGAGGTTGTTCTACAGGCCTGTTTCCCTCCCTCATCGATCCCTGTCATCAGATGCATGGCAATGATTGCCTCTCTCTTGTTTCCTTCCACCTCCCTCTCTCTCTCTCTCTCTCTCTCTCTCTCCGTCTTCTCTCTCTGTGTCTCTCTCTCTCTCTGTTGGCAAGTTGTTCTGAGTGGTACTTGTGAAATTGGAACCAGTGCCGCCTCAGCGCTTCTCTGGCCAGTGGCAGAGGAAGGGAAGAGATGAGAGAGGAAGGAAGGGAGGGGGGACGTTGGAGAACGTTTTTAAAAAACAGAGGGAAAGAAAAAAGAGAGGGAATTAGAGAGAGAGAGAGAGAGAGAGAGAGAGAGAGAGAGAGAGAGAGAGAGAGAGAGAGAGAGAGCAAAGAGAGTTGAAAGAGATGGTGAGAGAATGTGAAAGAGATGGTGAGAGAGAGAGAGAGAGAGAGGGAGGGAGGGAGAGAGAGGGAGAGAGAGGGAGAGAGAGAGAGAGAGAGAGAGAGAGAGAGAGAGAGAAAGAAAGAGAGAGAGAGATGGACAGAGAGACAGAGTGAGAGAGAGAGAGAGAGAGATATATATATATATATATAGAGTGAGAGTGAGGGAGAGAGAATGGGAGAGAGAGAGAGACAGAGAGAGAGAGAGAGAGAGACAGAGTGAGAGAGAGAGAGAGATTGAGAGAGAGAGAGATAATGGGAGAGAGACAGAGAGAGAAAAGGAAAAGACAAAGAAAGCAGCTCAGGGAAAGCTGTTCTCTGCCGTTGACTGGATGGGTCTGATGAAAGGAGACATGATAACGGGATGAAGACGATAAAGAGAGAATCTCACCATCTCAACACCTCTGGCCAGGCCACTGACAAAACACTACAGAGAAAGACAGGGAGCATTTCTGGGGCTTTGAAAATGCTGCTTTTACTCATTCTCATGTCTTAGCGGATGCTAGCTGAGGCATGTTGATGAGGCATCTAGCTGATGATAGCAGGTATTCCTTTGATTGAGTAATGAGGACAGTTGGTGGTTATGCTAGCTGTAATAGCGTTGATGTAGCGTTGGGGATGGTTCATTGATATGGCGTTGAAGACAGTTAGCTTTCTTGATGCTAACTGAGATAGCCGCTCTGCAGAGCGCTGTTTTAGCAGTATCAGGATGATAAGCATGAACACACTTCATCTGCCCTCCTCTCCCCATCCCTCACCTCCTCTCCCCATCTCTCTCCTCCTCTCCCCATCTCTCTTCTCCTCTCCCCATCCCTCACCTCCTCTCCCCCCCATCCCTCCCCATCCTCCTCTCCCCATCCCTCACCTCCTCTCCCCATCCCTCACCTCCTCTCCCCATCCCTCACCTCCTCTCCCCATCCCTCACCTCTCTCTCCCCATCTCTCCCCATCCCTCACCTCCTCTCCCCATCTCTCCCCATCCCTCACCTCCCTCCCCATCCCTCCTCCTCTCCCCATCCCTCCCCATCCCTCACCTCCTCTCCCCATCTCTCCCCATCCCTCACCTCCTCTCCCCATCTCTCCCCATCCCTCACCTCCTCTCCCCATCTCTCTCCTCCTCCTCTCCCCATCTCTCTTCTCCTCTCCCCATCCCTCACCTCCTCTCCCCATCTCTCCCCATCCCTCATCCTCCCCATCCCTCCCCATCTCTCCCCATCCCTCACCTCCTCTCCCCATCTCTCCCCATCCCTCACCTCCTCTCCCCATCTCTCCCCATCCCTCACCTCC
>NW_024608431.1:22500-32500 GCF_018296145.1 Oncorhynchus tshawytscha
TTGGGGCTACAGTATGGTGTATTGGTAGTTATGTTGGGGATACAGTATGGTGTATTGGTAGTTATGTTGAGGCTACAGTATGGTGTATTGGTAGTTATGTTGGGGCTACAGTATGGTGTATTGGTAGTTATGTTGGGGTTTGATTAAATACATTGACATCAGATACAGAGAGAACAGTGAATGATATAAGCAAATGGGAATATTTCTCCTGGGCCAATCACAAGCCTTAACTTATTAGGTTCTGTATATCTGACTCAATTTTCTCTCTGGGCCAATCACAAGCCTTAACTTATTAGGTTCTGTAAATCTGACTCAATTTTCTCCCTGGGCCAATCACAAGCCTTAACCTATTAGGTTCTGTATATCTGACTCAAATTTCTCCCTGGGCCAATCACAAGCCTTAACTTATTAGGTTCTGTATATCTGACTCAAATTTCTCTCTGGGCCAATCACAAGCCTTAACTTATTATTAATTTCTCCCTGGGCCAATCACAAGCCTTAACTTATTATTAATTTCTCCCTGGGCCTATCACAAGCCTTAACTTATTATTAATTTCTCCCTGGGCCAATCACAAGCCTTAACTTATTATTAATTTCTCCCTGGGCCAATCACAAGCCTTAACCTAGCTGTATGTTATCGTGTTCTAAATACCTTTGTATCCATGTGTATCTCTGTGTTGTTTGTGTCGCATTGCTTTGCTTTATCTTGGCCAGGTCACAGTTGTAAATGAGAACTTGTTCTCAGCTAGCCTACCAGGTTAAATACAGGTAAAATAAAAATAATAAATAAATAAACAATAAAATGAACAGTAAACATTACACTCACAGAAATTCCAGAAGAATAAAGACATTTCAAATGTCATATTATGTATAGATACAGTGGTGTAACGATATGCAAATAGTTAAATTACAAAAGGGAAAATAAATAAACATAAATACATACGGGTTGTATTTACAATGGTGTTTCTTCTTCACTGGTTGCCCTTTTCTCGTGGCAACAGGTCACAAATCTTGCTGCTGTGCGGTCACACAGTGGTATTTCACCCAGTAGATATGGGAGTTTATCGGATTGGATTTGTTTTCAAATTCTTTGTTGTGTGTCTGTGTAATCTGAGGGAAATATGTCTCTCTAATATGGTCATTTATTGGGCAGGGGGTTAGGAAGTGCAGCTCAGTTTCCACCTCATTTTGTGGGCAGTGTTGCACATAGCCTGTCTTCTCTTGAGAGCCATGTCTGCCTACGGCGGCCTTTCTCAATAGCAAGGCTATGCTCACTGAGTCTGTACATAGTCAAAGCTTTCCTTAATTTTAGGTCAGTCACAGTGGTCAGGTATTCTGCCACTGTGTACTCTCTGTTTAGGGTCAAATAGCATTCTAGTTTGCTCTGTTTTTTTGTTAAATAGTTCCAATGTGTCAAGTAATTATCTTTCTGTTTTCTCATGATTGTGTTGCTGTCCTGGGGCTCTGTAGGGTGTGTTTGTGTTTGTGAACAGAGCCCCAGGACCAGCTTGCTTAGGGGACTCTTCTCCAGGTTCATCTCTCTGTAGGTGATGGCTTTGTTGTGGAAGTTTGGGAATCGCTTCCTTTTAGGTGGTTGTAGAATTTAACAGCTCTTTTCTGGATTTTGATAATTAGTGGGTATCGGCCTAATTCTGCTCTGCATGCATTATTTGGTGTTCTACGTTGTACACGGAGGATATTTTTGCAGAATTCTGCGTGCAGAGTCTCAATTTGGTGTTTGTCCCATTTTGTGAATTCTTGGTTGGTGAGCGGACCCCAGACCTCACAACCATAAAGGGCAATTGGCTCTATGACTGATTCAAGTACTTTTAGCCAGATCCTTATTGGTATGTTGAATTTTATGTTCCTTTTGATGGCATAGAAGGCCCTTCTTGACTTGTCTCTCAGATCGTTCACAGCTTTGTGGAAGTTACCTGTGGTGCTGATGTTTAGGCCGAGGTATGTATAGTTTTTTGTGCGCTCTAGATGCAACAGTGTCTAGATGGAATTTGTATTTGTGGTCCTGGCGACTGGACCTTTTTAGGAACACCATTATTTTGTTCTTACTGAGATTTACTGTCAGGGACCAGGTCTGACAGAATTTGTGCAGAAGATCTAGGTGCTGCTGTAGGCCCTCCATGGTTGGGGACAGAAGCACCAGATCATCAACAAACAGTAGACATTTGACATCAGATTCTAGTAGGGTGCTGCAGACTGTTCTGGTGCCCTCGCTTATTCACCTTGTTGATATATATGTTGAAGAGGGTGGGGCTTAAGCTGCATCCCTGTCTCACCCCACGGCCCTGTGGAAAGAAATTTGCGTGTGATTTTTTGCCTATTTTAACCTGCACACTTGGTGTTTGTGTACATGGATTTTATAATGTCGTATGTTTTTCCCCAAACACCACTTTCCATCAATTTGTATAGGAGACCCTCATGCCAATTGAGTCGAAGGCTTTTTTTAAATCAACAAAGCATGAGAAAATGTTGTTTTGGTTTGTTTGTTGGTCAATTAGGGTGTGCTGGGTGAATACGTGGTCTATCATAAGATAAGTTGGTATAAAGGTAATTTGACATTTGCTCGGTACATTGTTTTCACTAAGGAAATGTACGAGTCTGCTGTTAATGACAATGTCCCTCACCCCTCTCTCTCTCTCTCTCTCTCTCTCTCTCTCTCTCTCTCTCTCTCTCCCTCTCTCTCTCACTTTCCTCTTTATTTTATCTCTCTCCCTCTCCCCCTCTCTCTCTCTCTCTCTCCCTCTGCTCCTCCCTTCCTCCCCTCCTCCTCCACTCCTCCCCTACTTCTTTCTCAGTCGCGTGGGTGGTGTGTGTGTGTGTTTGTTTGTGTGTGTTGAGTCAAGAGGAGACCTCTCTCTCTACTCAACCTATCAGACCCTTATCTCAGATCTGGCCTAGCCAATCACAAGCCTTATCTTATCTGCAACTTCAATAGCACTAACCTGATGATTCGAATGGGGTGGGGAGAGAGTGAGAGCAAGAGAGAGAGAGAGGGGGGAGGGGGAGAAGACAGAACAAGTGAAAATGAGATGGAGGGAGGGAGGGAGGGAGGGAGGGGGGAGGGAGGGAGGGAGGGAGGGAGGGAGAGGGACAAGGGAAGGGAGGGAGGGAGGGAGGGAGGGAGCTGGAGTACAGAAATAGACCAAATACATACCATTTAATGCAGAGAGAAAAACACCTGGATTGGTGTGTGTGTGTTTGTGTGTTTGTGTGTGTGTGTGTGTGTGTGTGTGTGTGTGTGTGTGTGTGTGTGTGTGTGTGTGTGTGTGTGTGAGAGAGAGAGAGTTAATGAAAGAGCTAGAGAGCCTCTCCTCAGTATTAAATAAAAAGGAAAGCCTCTTCATCATGAATTATGTATCAAGTCACAAGTGTGTGTGTGTGTGTGTGTGTGTGTGTGTGTGTGTGTGTGTGTGTGTGTGTTGGTGTGTGTTGCTGCACTGTGAGAGCTGACTGTAATCATGGGTTTTTAATACGGCCACTTGCTAGACCTGGACATGTTTTCACAAAGAGAGCTTACTGCTCAGAGAGAGAGAGAGAGAGAGAGAGAGAGAGAGAGAGAGAGAGAGAGAGAGAGAGAGAGAGAGAGAGAGAGAGAGAGAGAGAGAGAGAGAGAGAGAGACAGAGAGAGAGAGAGAGCCCCCTCAGCCCTCTGAAGGATTTGAAACTTTGAAAAGTAGGTCAACAAAGTCTCCTCTCCTCTCCCTCTCCTCCTCTCCTCTCCTCTCCTCTCCTCCTCTCCTCTCCTCCTCTCCCTCTCCTCTCCTCTCCTCTCTCTCTCTCCTCCTCTCCTCCTCTCCTCTCCTCTCCTCTCCTCCCTCTCCTCTCCTCTCCTCTCCTCTCCTCTCTCTCTCCTCTCCTCTCCTCTCCTCTCCCTCTCCTCTCCTCTCCTCTCCTCCTCTCTTATCAGGACAGGTGTTTGAATGTTTGTGCACCTGATGTGCAGGCTTGAATGTGTGTGTTTTGGTGTGAGTGCTTAGTGCTTAGGGGGGGGCTTGTGTGTGGGGTGTGTGTGTGTGTGTTTAGGTGTGCGTGACCCAGTTGATGTTTGTTTCTACATCCCTGTATCCACCCCTCTCTATGTTTTGTTACTATGTCTCTTACTGAACACGTGTGTGTGTGTGTGTGTGTGTGTGTGTGTGTGTGTGTGTGTGTGTGTGTGTGTGTAATGTGTGTGTGTGTGTGTGTAATGTGTGTGTGTGTAATGTGTGTGTGTGTGTGTGTGTGTGTGTGTGTGTGTGTGTGTGTGTGTGTGTGTGTGTGTGTGTGTAATGTGTGTGTGTGTGTGTGTGGTCGTGACCCATTTGAGTCTTTCCCTCTCCTGCGTGTGAGTGATGATCCACAGATGGTTCTCACAGCTCACCACACCAGTCAGACGACGTTACCATCCGTGCTTACGCAACGCTCCGTCAGGCTACACTGTCAGACCTCCGTAAGGCCTTTATAAGGCTTCATAGTGCTCTGTTAGGCCTTTGCAACATGATCAGACCTTTATAAGGGCTCGGTGATGATACACAAATCTCCACCAGAACGACACAACACTGTAAGACCTCTATAATGCCTTATGATGCTTTATAATGCCACAAAGACTCGACTCAGTATGGCGTCCGCAACACTGTAAGGCCTTTATAATGCATTATAATGGCAATGCTCAGTATGGCTTTCACAACACTGTAAGACCTCTATAATGCCTTATGATGCTTTATAATGCCACTCAATGCTCAGTATAGTGTTTGCAGCACTTTTCATTTAATCATAGCCACTTCAATACAGCTTTCAGCACTTCACAATCCTTTATAGTGCACTTTAGTCCTTTACAGCACTTCATAGTCCTTTACAGCACTTCATAGTCCTTTACAGCACTTCATAGTCCTTTACAGCACTTCATAGTCCTTTACAGCACTTCATAGTCCTTTACAGCACTTCATAGTCCTTTACAGCACTTCATAGTCCTTTACAGCACTTCATAGTCCTTTACAGCACTTCATAGTCCTTTACAGCACTTCATAGTCCTTTACAGCACTTCATAGTCCTTTACAGCACTTCATAGTCCTTTACAGCACTTCATAGTCCTTTACAGCACTTCATAGTCCTTTACAGCACTTCATAAGGCCTTTCAACACTTTATAAAGTGTTGTGAGGACCACAGCAAAGACATACAGTATAATGCTTTACAATGCTGTGTGTGTGAAGTGAAGTGTGTTATTCTGTGTGTGTGTGTGTGTGTGTGTGTGTGTGTTTGTGTGTGCGTCCGTCCGGCCCTGTGGTTGACACACGTCTCCTGATGGCGTGCTCCCAGGGATCCTCTCTCTCTCTCTGCCAGCCAATGACAGCCAATTATCCAGCAGGCCGCGCTGGCAGCCAATCAAATGGAGGGAGAGGGAGAGCATAGCTAGAATGTCTAAGAATGTCTTTATGTGGTTCTACTATAAACCAAGTGTGGCTACCAGCTGGGCTCTAAGGTCTTGTTACAATTTAAATATGTCTTCCTGAGGTGTCTTATTGTCCCTTACAGAACATTTAAAATATGTCTTCCTGAGGTGTCTTATTGTCCCTTATAGAAATGTTTTAAATATGTCTTTCTGTCCCTCATAGAACATTTAAAATATGTCTTCCTGATGTGTCTTATTGTCCCTTACAGAACATTTAAATATGTCTTCCTGATGTGTCTTATTGTCCCTTACAGAACATTCAAAATATGTCTTCCTGATGTGTTTTAATGCTCCTTACATAACATTTAAAATATGTTGATGCTGGTTGTTCTCTGACTTCTCTACAGACAGTCATTGTTACGTTATCCCCCGGCCACATATTGACTGCTGGGTGCAGATAAGGGGGATGAGAGAATGGAAGAGAGGCGAGAGAGAAGGGAGGAAGAATTATGGATGTGTTGTGTGAGCTGCAGACTAGCTTCCGTTAGAGCCCTGCAGGCTAGCCAGGTAGAGAGAGAGACATCATCACCGTTAGAGCCCTGCAGGCTAGCCAGGTAGAGAGAGAGACCTCATCACTGTTAGAGCCCTGTAGGCTAGCCAGGTAGAGAGAGAGAGACATCATCACCGTTAGAGCCCTGCAGGCTAGCCAGGTAGAGAGACATCATCACCGTTAGAGCCCCTCAGGCTAGCCAGGTATCGCCAGGTAGAGAGAGACATCATCACCATTAGAGCCCTGCAGGCTAGCCAGGTAGAGAGAGACATCATCACCATTAGAGCCCTGCAGGTTAGCCAGGTAGAGAGAGAGAGTCCTCATCACCTGTTAGAGCCCTGCAGGCTAGCCAGGTAGAGAGACATCATCACCGTTTGAGCCCCTCAGGCTAGCCAGGTAGAGAGAGAGACATCATCAATTGTTAGAGCCCTGCAGGTTAGCCAGGTAGAGAGAGAGACATCATCACCGTTAGAGCCCCTCAGGCTAGCCAGGTATCGCCAGGTAGAGAGAGACATCATCACCATTAGAGCCCTGCAGGCTAGCCAGGTAGAGAGAGACATCATCACCGTTAGAGCCCTGCAGGTTAGCCAGGTAGAGAGAGAGAGTCCTCATCACCTGTTAGAGCCCTGCAGGCTAGCCAGGTAGAGAGACATCATCACCGTTTGAGCCCCTCAGGCTAGCCAGGTAGAGAGAGAGACATCATCAATTGTTAGAGCCCTGCAGGTTAGCCAGGTAGAGAGAGACATCATCACCGTTAGAGCCCCTCAGGCTAGCCAGGTATCGCCAGGTAGAGAGAGACATCATCACCATTAGAGCCCTGCAGGCTAGCCAGGTAGAGAGAGACATCATCACTGTTAGAGCCCTGCAGGTTAGCCAGGTAGAGAGAGTCCTCAGAGAGAGAGTCCTCATCATCCTGTTAGAGCCACTCAGGCTAGCCAGGTAGAGAGAGAGACATCATCAATTGTTAGAGCCCTGCAGGTTAGCCAGGTAGAGAGAGAGACATCATCACCTGTTAGAGACCTGCAGGCTAGCCAGGTAGAGAGAGAGAGTCCTCATCACCTGTTAGAGCCCTGCAGGCTAGCCAGGTAGAGAGACATCATCACCGTTAGAGCCCCTCAGGCTAGCCAGGCCAGAGAGAGAGACATCATCAATTGTTAGAGCCCTGCAGGTTAGCCAGGTAGAGAGAGAGACATCATCACCGTTAGAGCCTGCAGGCTAGCCAGGTAGAGAGAGACATCATCACCGTTAGAGCCCTGCAGGCTAGCCAGGTAGCGCCAGGTAGAGAGAGACATCATCACCGTTAGAGCCCTGCAGGTTAGCCAGGTAGAGAGAGAGTCATCATCAGTTAGAGCCCCAGAGCCAGGTAGAGAGAGACATCATCACCGTTAGAGCCCTGCCTGCCAGGGCTAGAGAGACATCATCAGGTAGAGAGAGACATCATCACCGTTAGAGCCCTGCAGGCTAGCCAGGTAGAGAGAGACATCATCACCGTTAGAGCCCTGCAGGCTAGCCAGGTAGAGAGAGACATCATCACCGTTAGAGCCCTGCAGGCTAGCCAGGTAGAGAGACATCATCACCGTTAGAGCCCTGCAGGCTAGCCAGGTAGAGAGAGACATCATCACCGTTAGAGCCCTGCAGGCTAGCCAGGTAGCACCAGGTAGCGCCATGTAGAGAGAGACATCATCACGGTTTCATTCACTTCTCTCTCTAGTTGTATTTTTCTCCAATTCTATATGTAACCAGCTTGTCTCAATCTTTCATTACAGTGTGGACAAACAGGCACATGGAGGTGCTCTCCCTCCTCCCTCCCTCCCTCCCCCCTCCCTCCCTCCCTCCCTCCCTCCCTCCCTCCCTCCCTCCCTCCCTCCCCCCTCTCTCCCCTCCCTCCCTCCCTCCCTCTCCCTCTCCCCTCTCTCCCTCCCCCCTCTCTCCCTCTCTCCCTCCCTCTCTCTCTTCCTCTCTCCCTCCCTCTCTCCCTCCCTCTTTCCCTCCCTCCTCTCTCCCTCTCTTCCTCTCTCTCTCCCTCTCTCTCCTCTCTCCCTCCTCTCTCCCTCTCTCCCTCCCTCCTCCCCCTCTCTCTCCTTTCTCCCTTCCTCTCTCCCTCCCTCTCTTCCTCTCCCTCCTCTCTCCCTCCCTCTCCCCCTCCCTCCCCTCCCTCCCTCCCTCCCTCCCTCCCTCTCTCTCCCTCTCCCCCTCTCCCCTCTCTTCCTTTCTCCCTTCCTCTCTCCCTCCTCTCTTCCTCTCCCTCCCTCCCTCTCTCCCACCCTCTCTCCCTCCCTCTCCCCCCCCTCTCTTCCTTTCTCCCTTCCTCTCTCCCTCCCTCTCTTCCTCTCTCCCTCTCTCTCCCCCCCTCTCTCCCTCCTCTCTCTCCCCCCTCTCTCCCTCTCTCCTCTCTCCCACTCTCTTCCTCTCTCCCTCCCTCTCCCTCCCTCCCTCCCCTCTCTCCTCTCTTCCTCTCTCCTGTTATCTACCATTAGGATATTCATTCCTCTCCTGGTCCTCTCTCCTGTTATCTACCATTAGGATATTCATGGCTCTATGGTCCTGGTCACCAGTAGTGGTATAGACCAGTGTTTCTATGGTCCTGGTCACCAGTAGTGGTATAGACCAGTGTTTATATGGTCCTGGTCACCAGTAGTGGTATAGACCAGTGTTTCTATGGTCCTGGTCACCAGTAGTGGTATAGACCAGTGTTTATATGGTCCTGGTCACCAGTAGTGGTATAGACCAGTGTTTCTATGGTCCTGGTCACCAGTAGTGGTATAGACCAGTGTTTCTATGGTCCTGGTCACCAGTAGTGGTATAGACCAGTGTTTCTATGGTCCTGGTCACCAGTAGTTGTATAGACCAGTGTTTATATGGTCCTGGTCACCAGTAGTGGTATAGACCATCAGGACTGGGATGTAGGGAATAGGGAGCTATTGGATCAGTCCTTTGTGTCATCAGGACTGGGATGTAGGGAATAGGGAGCTATTGGATCAGTCCTTTGTGTCATCAGGACTGGGATGTAGGGAATAGGGAGCTATTGGATCAGTCCTTTGTCTCATCAGGACTGGGATGTAGGGAATAGGGAGCTATTGGATCAGTCCTTTGTCTCATCAGGATCAACACTGTTGTAGGGAATAGGGAGCTATTGGATCAGTCCTTTGTGTCATCAGGACTGGGATGTAGGGAATAGGGAGCTATTGGATCAGTCCTTTGTGTCATCAGGACTGGGATGTAGGGAATAGGGAGCTATTGGATCAGTCCTTTGTCTCATCAGGACTGGGATGTAGGGAATAGGGAGCTAT
This sequence comes from Oncorhynchus tshawytscha, assembly GCF_018296145.1. Classification (NCBI taxonomy): domain Eukaryota; kingdom Metazoa; phylum Chordata; class Actinopteri; order Salmoniformes; family Salmonidae; genus Oncorhynchus; species Oncorhynchus tshawytscha. The sequence goes on from NW_024608431.1 coordinate 31,728, forward strand.
TGGATCAGTCCTTTGTGTCATCAGGATCAACACTGTTGTAGGGAATAGGGAGCTATTTGAGACAGTGTGTGTGTGTGTGTGTGTGACTTTTAACACATTTTATTATATTTGTGAGTCCCAGATGTCAGTAAACCAACTAAATATCTGAGAAGTCAGGACGTTTTGCTGGCCCTCACATGTAAAAAGCCCATTTTAAGCTTAAGGGTTAGGTTTAGGGTTAGGGGTTAGGGTTTAGGGGTTAGGGGTTAGGGGTTAGGGGTTATAATTAGGGGTTAGGGGTTAGGGTTAGGGGTTAGGGGTTAGGGGTTAGGGGTTAGGGGTTAGGGGTTGGGGTTTAATTAGGGGTTAGGGGTTAGGGTTAGGGGTTAGGGGGACCAGTTAAGGGGTTAGGGGTTAGGGGGTTAGGGTTTAGGGGTTAGGGGTTAGGGGTTAGGTTAGTGTTTTAGGGTTAGGGGTTAGGGGTAATTAGGTTAGTGGTTAGGTTTAGGGTTAGGGGTTAGGGGTTATGGTCAGGGGTTAGGGGTTAGGGGGGGTTAGGGGTTAGGGGTTATAATTAGGGGTTGGGGGGTTAGGGTTAGGGTTAGGGGTTGGTCCTGGGGGTTATAATTAGGGGTTAGGGGTTAGGTTTAGGGTTAGGGGTTAGGGGGGGTTAGGGGTTAGGGTTAGGGGTTAGGGGTTATAATTAGGGGTTAGGGGTTAGGTTTAGGGTTAGGGGTTAGGGGTTAGTTAGGGTTAGGGTTAGGGGTTATAATTAGGGGTTAGGGGTTAGGGTT
>NW_024608431.1:37500-47500 GCF_018296145.1 Oncorhynchus tshawytscha
CAGTATGGGGATGAGGTAGGTGAAAATGAGTGGGCTATTTACCGATAGACTATGTACAGCAGCAGCGATCGGTTAGCTGCTCAGATAGCAGATGTTTGAAGTTGGTGAGGGAGATAAAAGTCTCCAACTTCAGCGATTTTTTCAATTCGTTCCAGTCACAGGCAGCAGAGAACTGGAACGAAAGGCGGCCAAATGAGGTGTTGGCTTTAGGGATGATCAGTGAGATACACCTGCTGGAAAGTGTGCTACGGGTGGGTGTTGCCATCGTGACCAGTGAACTGAGATAAGGCGAAGCTCTCTCTCTCTGTCTCTCTCTTTCCCCCCCCTCTCTCGCTCTCTCTCTCTGTCTTTCTACCCCCTCTCTCTCTCTTCCCCCTCTCTCTCTCTCTTCCCCCTCTCCCTCTCTCTCTTCTCTCTCCCCTCTCTCTCCCTGTCTCTCTCTCTTCTCTCTTCCCCCTCTCTCTCTCTCTCTTCCCCCTCTCTCTCTCCCTCCTCTCTCCCCCTCTCTCTCTCTCTCTCTCTCTCCCTCTCTCTCTCTCTCTCTCTCTGTCTCTGTCTCTCTCTTTCTCTCTCTTCCCCCTCTCTCTCTTCCCCCCCCCCTCTCCCTCTCTCACAAATATTGGGGAAGATGCCAGAGCTAAGGTTGATGTTAAAGAGTTGGACTTGTAATTTGTGGTCTGTTTATTTTATCATGTTAATTTAGAATACCATCAACACCACAGGCCTTTTTGGGTTTGTATTTTGTATTTCTGTGTTCATTCAATGTAATTGGAGAATCCAGTGTATTCTGGAATCCAGTGTGTTCTGGAATCCAGTGTGTTCTGGAATCCTGTGTGTTCTGGAATCCAGTGTGTTCTGGAATCCAGTGTGTTCTGGAATCCAGTGTGTTCTGGAATCCAGTGTATTCTGGAATCCAGTGTGTTCTGGAATCCAGTGTGTTCTGGAATCCAGTGTATTCTGGAATCCAGTGTGTTCTGGAATCCAGTGTGTTCTGGAATCCAGTGTGTTCTGGAATCCAGTGTGTTCTGGAATCCAGTGTGTTCTGGAATCCAGTGTGTTCTGGAATCCAGTGTGTTCTGGAATCCAGTGTGTTCTGGAATCCAGTGTGTTCTGGAATCCTGTGTGTTCTGGAATCCAGTGTATTCTGGAATCCAGTGTGTTCTGGAATCCTGTGTGTTCTGGAATCCAATGTATTCTGGAATCCAGTGTGTTCTGGAATCCAGTGTGTTCTGGAATCCAGTGTGTTCTGGAATCCAATGTATTCTGGAATCCAGTGTGTTCTGGAATCCAATGTATTCTGGAATCCAGTGTGTTCTGGAATCCAGTGTGTTCTGGAATCCAGTGTGTTCTGGAATCCAATGTATTCTGGAATCCAGTGTGTTCTGGAATCCAGTGTGTTCTGGAATCCAATGTATTCTGGAATCCAGTGTGTTCTGGAATCCAGTGTGTTCTGGAATCCTGTGTGTTCTGGAATCCAGTGTGTTCTGGAATCCTGTGTGTTCTGGAATCCAGTGTGTTCTGGAATCCAGTGTGTTCTGGAATCCAATGTATTCTGGAATCCAGTGTGTTCTGGAATTCAGTGTGTTCTGGAATCCAATGTATTCTGGAATCCAGTGTGTTCCGGAATCCAGTGTGTTCTGGAATCCAGGGTGTTCTGGAATCCAGTGTGTTCTGGAATCCAGTGGGTTCTGGTCGTCTTTAATTATAATAATAATGATTCTAAGATTCCTATTTGATGATGTATATGTTTTTACAGTGTGTTCTCTGTTATAGAGCCAAATAGATTGGAGAAGTTGTTTCTCCACACATCTCCGTTTTGGATAGACAGCTATTCGTGTTGTTGTGTGTTTAGTGTTTTCCAATTTTCCCAGAAGCGGTTAGAGTCTATGGGATTCTTCAATTCCATTGAGCTGATTTCTGACGTGCTGTTCCTTCTATTTCCATAGTGTATTTCTATATTGTTTTAGTGATTCACCATAGTGAAGGCGTAGACTCAGGTTTTCTGGGTCTCTGTGTTTTTGGTTGGACAGCTTTCTCAATTTCTTTCTTTGGTTTTTACATTCTTCATCAAACCATTTGTCATTGTTGTTCATTTTCTTCGGTTGTCTGCTTGACATTGTTAGATTTGATATGGAAGCTGAGAGGTCAAATATACTGTTTATGTTTTCTACTGCCAAGTTTACACCTTCACTATTACAGTGGAACATTTTGTCCAGGAAGTTGTCTAGAAGGGATTGAATTTGTGGTTACCTAATTGTTTTTTGGTAGGTTTCCACACTACTTTCCTTCCATCTATAGCATTTCTTAATGTTACTCAGTTCCTTTGGCTTTGATGCCTCATGATTGAGTATTGCTCTGTTCAAGTAGACTGTGATTTTGCTGTGGTCTGATAGGGGTGTCAGTGGGCTGACTGTGAACGCTCTGAGAGACTCTGGGTTGAGGTCAGTGATAAAGTAGTCTACAGTACTACTGCCAAGAGATGAGCTATAGGTGTACCTACCATAGGAGTCCCCTTGAAGCCTACCGTTGACTATGTACAGACCCAGCGTGCGACAGAGCTGCAGGAGTTGTGACCCGTTTTTGTTGGTTATGTTGTCATAGTTGTGGCTATGGGGGCATATGTGGGAGGGAATGCTGTCACCTCCAGGCAGGTGTTTGTCCCCCTGTGTGCTGAGGGTGTCAGGTTCTTGGGGCCACAGTTGAGGGTGACGTCCTTCAGGGTCCTGGCAAAAAAGTTGTGTAGGTGGAACTGGTCTTAAAGGCTGGTCAAGTCCAGAGTGGTGGGCCAGGTAGACGTTAGGTTTGTATGTATGTATGTGTATGTATGTGGCAGGGTGAATGTCTTTCCGATGTAGCCGGGTGGAGATCATCACTTGGTGCGTTGGGGAAAGTAGAAGAAGCTTTTTTCAATCACTCCCTTTCCTGCTTGGGCCCCTCGGGTTGTTTGTCCTCGTGTGAATTATGATGTGCCTTGGGGGGGACGCTAGTCTGTCCTCTGACAACAGCTCCAGGGCCTAGTGTTTATGGCACCAGAGTTTAGCCACTTTGTGTCTTGAATGTATTTGTCAATTGAGTCAATAAGGAGCACAATCTCTGGGTTTGTGTGTCCTCAGCGGATGTGTGGGGGTTGTCAGGAGAGCTATCAATCAATCAATCAATCTAATGTATTTATATAGCCCTTCGTACATCAGCTGATATCTCAAAGTGCTGTACAGAAACCCAGCCTAAAACCCCAAACAGCAAGCAATGCAGGTGTAGAAGCACGGTGGCTAGGAAAAACTCCCTAGAAAGGCCAAAACCTAGGAAGAAACCTAGAGAGGAACCAGGCTATGTGGGGTGGCCAGTCCTCTTCTGGCTGTGCCGGGTGGAGATTATAACAGAACATGGCCAAGATGTTCAAATGTTCATAAATGACCAGCATGGTCAAATAATAATAATCACAGTGGTTGTCGAGGGTGCAACAGGTCAGCACCTCAGGAGTAAATGTCAGTTTGGCTTTTCATAGCCGATCATTCAGAGTATCTCTACCACTCCTGCTGTCTCTATAGAGTTGAAAACAGCAGGTCTGGGACAAGTAGCAGGTCTGGGACAGGATGCAGGTCTGGGACAGGTAGCAGGTCTGGGACAGGTAGCAGGTCTGGGACAGGAAGCAGGTCTGGGACAGGTAGCAGGTCTGGGACAGGAAGCAGGTCTGGGACAGGAAGGCAGGTCTGGGACATGTAGCAGGTCTGGGACAGGTAGCAGGTCTGGGACAGGTAGCAGGTCTGGGACAGGAAGCAGGTCTGGGACAGGAAGCAGGTCTGGGACAGGTAGCAGGTCTGGGACAGGAAGCAGGTCTGGGACAGGTAGCAGGTCTGGGACAGGGAGCAGGTCTGGGACAGGTAGCAGGTCTGGGACACAGGTCTAGCAGGTCTGGGGGACAGGTCTAGCAGGTCTGGGACAGGTAGCAGGTCTGGGGGAGCAGGTCTGGGGTAGCAGGTCTGGGACAGGTAGCAGGTCTGGGACAGGAAGCAGGTCTGGGACAGGAAGCAGGTCTGGGACAGGAAGCAGGTCTGGGACAGGTAGCAGGTCTGGGACAGGTAGCAGGTCTGGGACAGGTAGCAGGTCTGGGACAGGTAGCAGGTCTGGGACAGGAAGGTCTGGGCAGGTCTGGGACAGGTAGCAGGTCTGGGACAGGTAGCAGGTCTGGGACAGACAGCAGGTCTGGGACAGGTAGCAGGTCTGGGACAGGAAGCAGGTCTGGGACAGGTAGCAGGTCTGGGACAGGTAGCAGGTCTGGGACAGGAAGCAGGTCTGGGACAGGTAGCAGGTCTGGGACAGGTAGCAGGTCTGGGACAGGTAGCAGGTCTGGGACAGGTAGCAGGTCTGGGACAGGTAGCAGGTCTGGGACAGGTCTGGGACAGGAAGCAGGTCTGGGACAGGTCTGGGACAGGTAGCAGGTCTGGGACAGGTAGCAGGTCTGGGACAGGTAGCAGGTCTGGGACAGGTAGCAGGTCTGGGACAGGTAGCAGGTCTGGGACAGGTAGCAGGTCTGGGACAGGAAGCAGGTCTGGGACAGGTAGAAGGTCTGGGACAGGAAGCAGGTCTGGGACAGGTAGCAGGTCTGGGACAGGTAGCAGGTCTGGGACAGGTAGCAGGTCTGGGACAGGAAGCAGGTCTGGGACAGGTAGCAGGTCTGGGACAGGTAGCAGGTCTGGGACAGGAAGCAGGTCCGGGGAGCTGACAGGAGGTCTGTTGGGTTGGTGGGTCCTGTTTTGTCTTTCCCATTGTGGTGTTGAGGTTGTGATGTGGGTCTGAGGCTGTTTCTGCTTGGCTTCTCTCTGGGAGTGTCCTGTTCTCTGTCACACCTCAGCTTTCATACCTCCTTTCATACCTCCTTTCATACCTCCTCGTTCACTGCTGTTAGCTAAACCGTGTTCCTCTTTCTCCTCCTCCCGTAGTTCTCCTCCTCTCAATCCGTAGAGCAGACAGCTCACTCAGACAGCCGTCCATCTCCTCCCCTCAGTCCCTAGAGCAGACAGCTCTCTCAGACAGCCGTCCATCTCCTCCCGTAGTTCTCCTCCTCTCAATCCGTAGAGCAGACAGCTCTCTCAGACAGCCGTCCATCTCCTCCCGTAGTTCTCCTCCTCTCAGTCCGTAGAGCAGACAGCTCTCTCAGACAGCCGTCCATCTCTCCTCTCAGTCCATAGAGCAGACAGCTCTCTCAGACAGCCGTCCATCTCCTCCTCTAAGTTCTCCTCCTCTCAGTCCGTAGAGCAGACAGCTCTCTCAGTCAGCCGTCCATCTCCTCCCGTAGTTCTCCTCCCCTCAGTCCCTAGAGCAGACAGCTCTCTCAGACAGCCGTCCATCTCCTCCTGTAGTTCTCCTCCTCTCAGTCCGTAGAGCAGACAGCTCTCTCAGACAGCCGTCCATCTCCTCCTCTAAGTTCTCCTCCTCTCAGTCCGTAGAGCAGACAGCTCTCTCAGACAGCCGTCCATCTCCTCCCGTAGTTCTCCTCCTCTCAGTCCGTAGAGCAGACAGCTCTCTCAGACAGCCGTCCATCTCCTCCCGTAGTTCTCCTCCTCTCAGTCCGTAGAGCAGACAGCTCTCTCAGACAGCCGTCCATCTCCTCCCCTCAGTCCCTAGAGCAGACAGCTCTCTCAGACAGCCGTCCATCTCCTCCCGTAGTTCTCCTCCTCTCAGTCCGTAGAGCAGACAGCTCTCTCAGACAGCCGTCCATCTCCTCCCGTAGTTCTCCTCCTCTCAGTCCCTAGAGCAGACAGCTCTCTCAGACAGCCGTCCATCTCCTCCTGTAGTTCTCCTCCTCTCAGTCCGTAGAGCAGACAGCTCTCTCAGACAGCCGTCCATCTCCTCCTCTAAGTTCTCCTCCTCTCAGTGCGTAGAGCAGACAGCTCTCTCAGACAGCCGTCCATCTCCTCCTCTAAGATCTCCTCCCCTCAGTCCGTAGAACAGACAGCTCTCTCAGACAGCTGTCCATCTCCTCCTCTAAGTTCTCCTCCTCTCAGTCCATAGAGCAGACAGCTCTCTCAGACAGCCGTCCGTCTCCACCTTCCGCCCTCCGGGGTCTGGTTGTGCTGGTCTGTTTTGTGGGTTTGTTCTGTCTGGATTGTGTGGACTAGCTCTCTGAGCTCCACCATGACTCTCTCCAGCTCTGTGAATTTATCCCTCTCCTTGATGGAGTAGCAGTGCAGTTGTGGGTGTGTCAGTGCTGGGGGGCTGGGGGGGGGGACTATCCTCGTCTGCAGTACCGTTTGAAGAGGTGTGATTAGACTCACTCAGGATGGGTGACCGAGAGAGAGATTTTCCTGTTGTTCTCTCTCTTTGTTTCTCTAAAAGTCCTTCTGGATCTGCATGAAGAGGACCTGCACCATTACTGTTCCAGACTTGTACATGTTGACAGAGGTTGTTTCAATTTCCTCAATATCTAGTATTGTGAGTTTTCACCCAGGGCCGTTACCCTCTGTCGTGACATAGGGGCAGTGTGCTCTTATAACACTGTACCAGGGGATGGTCTGGTTAATATAGCACTGTACCAGGGGATGGTCTGGTTAATATAGCACTGTACCAGGGGATGGTCTGGTTAATATAGCACTGTACCAGGGGATGGTCTGGTTAATATAGCACTGTACCAGGGGATGGTCTGGTTAATATAACACTGCACCAGGGGATGGTCTGGTTAATATAGCACTGTACCAGGGGATGGTCTGGTTAATATAGCACTGTACCAGGGGATGGTCTGGTTAATATAGCACTGCAGGGGACTGTGCACATACATACCAGGGGATGGTCTGGTTAATATAGCACTGTACCAGGGGATGGTCTGGTTAATATAGCACTGTGCCAGGGGATGGTCTGGTTAATATAGCACTGTACCAGGGGATGGTCTGGTTAATATAACACTGTACCAGGGGATGGTCTGGTTAATATAACACCATACCAGGCGATGGTCTGGTTAATATAGCACTGTGCCATACCAGGGGATGGTCTGGTTAATATAGCACTGTGCCAGTGGATGGTCTGGTTAATATAGCACTGTGTCAGGGGATGGTCTGGTTAATATAGCACTGTGCCAGGGGATGGTCTGGTTAATATAGCACTGTACCAGGGGATGGTCTGGTTAATATAGCACTGTACCAGGGGATGGTCTGGTTAATATAGCACTGTGCCAGGGGATGGTCTGGTTAATATAGCACTGTACCAGGGGATGGTCTGGTTAATATAGCACTGTACCAGGGGATGGTCTGGTTAATATAGCACTGTACCAGGGGATGGTCTGGTTAATATAGCACTGTACCAGGGGATGGTCTGGTTAATATAGCACTGTGCCAGGGGATGGTCTGGTTAATATAGCACTGTACCAGGGGATGGTCTGGTTAATATAGCACTGTGCCAGGGGATGGTCTGGTTAATATAGCATTGTAAATATTATCTCTGCGTATTATATTACATATATTATCTCTGTGTATTATAGTATAAATAGTATCTCTCTGTATTTTATTATAAATATTATCTCTGTTTATTATATTACATATATTATCTCTGTGTATTATAGTATAAATAGTATCTCTCTGTATTTTATTATAAATATTATCTCTGTTTATTATATTACATATATTATCTCTGCATATTATATTATGAATATTATCTCTGCGTATTATATTATAAATATTATCTCTGCGTATTGTATTATAAATATTATCTCTGTTTATTATATTATAAATATTATCTCTGTGTATTTTATTATAAATATTATCTCTGTGTTGTCCTTTTTAATATCCAAGGGGTATTCTTTAAAATACATTCTATTGTTCTATAAAATACATTCTAATGTTCTATAAAATACATTCTAATGTTCTATAAAATACATTCTAATGTTCTATAAAATACATTCTAATGTTCTATAAAATACATTCTATTGTTCTATAAAATACATTATATTGTTCTATAAAATACATTCTATTGTTCTATAAAATACATTCTAATGTTGAATAAAATACATTCTATTGTTCTATAAAATACATTCTATTGTTCTATAAAATACATTCTATTGTTCTATAAAATACATTCTATTGTTCTATAAAATACATTCTATTGTTCTATAAAATACATTCTAATGTTCTATAAAATACATTCTATTGTTCTATAAAATACATTCTAATGTTCTACAGTAGTCAAGGGGTACTGTACCGTGATGACATCTGCATAGGGATGGCCATGGGGGGTTTCAATGGCCTCTGGGTGGGGAGGAAGCTGGTAAACTCTGTTGCCGTTGTTCGTTGGCTCAAGAGTTTTCTCACATCTCACTTCCAACGTGTAATTGATGTTGCAGCCAGGTCTGTTCTGTTCTAGAAGCTTCGTAGCTTCGTATCCTTATTTATTAATCTTTATATAACAAAATGACCTTAGAGATTATTGTCTTCTTTACTTGTTTGGTCTTCAGAAGTAGGTTGAGACTGAACATGAATCATTCAGTGTTGGATGGTATTTCAAGGTTCCACTGTGTATCTTCTGCACCTTTTGGTTTTTGTTAGGAGTTTTTTTTCTTGATAGTCCTTGGTAGTAAATCTGTCCAAAATCAAGGTTTTAGGTTTGGAATTATGATTTGGTTTGATGGTTTGGATGTAGACGGTAGTATGATCTGGTTTGGATGTAGACGGTAGTATGATTTGGTTTGGATGTAGACGGTAGTATGATTTGGTTTGGATGTAGACGGTAGTATGATTTGGTTTGGATGTAGACGGTAGTATGATTTGGTTTGGATGTAGACGGTAGTATGATTTGGTTTGATGGTTTGGATGTAGACGGTAGTATGATTTGGTTTGATGGTTTGGATGTAGACGGTAGTATGATTTGGTTTGGATGTAGACGGTAGTATGATTTGGTTTGATGGTTTGGATGTAGACGGTAGTATGATTTGGTTTGATGGTTTGATGGTTTGATGGTTTGATGGTTTGGATGTAGACGGTAGTATGATTTGGTTTGATGGTTTGGATGTAGACGGTAGTATGATTTGGTTTGATGTAGACGGTAGTATGATTTGGTTTGATGGTTTGGATGTAGACGGTAGTATGATTTGGTTTGATGTAGACGGTAGTATGATTTGGTTTGATGTTAGATGTAGACGGTAGTATGATTTGGTTTTGGTTTGTAGACGGTAGTATGATTTGTTTGATGGTTTGGATGTAGACGGTGTTTGGATGTAGACGGTAGTATGATTTGGATGTAGACGGTAGTATGATTTGGATTTGATGTATGATTTGGTTTGGATGTAGACGGTAGTATGATTTGGTTTGATGGTTTGGATGTAGACGGTAGTATGATTTGGGTTTAGTAGTATGATTTGGTTTGATGGTTTGGATGTAGTATGATTTGGTTTGGTTTGTAGACGGTAGTATGATTTGGTTTGATGGTTTGGATGTAGACGGTAGTATGATTTGGTTTGATGGTTTGGATGTAGACGGTAGTATGATTTGGTTTGATGGTTTGGATGTAGACGGTAGTATGATTTGGTTTGATGGTTTGGATGTAGACGGTAGTATGATTTGGTTTGATGTAGACGGTAGTATGATTTGGTTTGATGGTTTGGATGTAGACGGTAGTATGATTTGGTTTGGATGTAGACGGTAGTATGATTTGGTTTTTAGTATGATTTGGTTTGATGGTTTGGATGTAGACGGTAGTATGATTTGGTTTGATGTTAGTATGATTTGGTTTGATGGTTTGGATGTAGACGGTAGTATGATTTGGTTTGATGGTTTGGATGTAGACGGTAGTATGATTTGGTTTGGATTTGATGGTTTGGATGTAGACGGTAGTATGATTTGGTTTGTATGATTTGTATGTGGTTTGATGGTTTGGATGTAGACGATGTAGTAGTATGATTTGGTTTGATGTATGATTTGGATGTTTAGACGGTAGTATGATTTGTTTGTTTGAGACGGTGGTTTGGATGTAGACGGTAGTATGATTTGGTTTGATGGTTTGGATGTAGACGGTAGTA
>NW_024608431.1:52500-62558 GCF_018296145.1 Oncorhynchus tshawytscha
ACTTTTGACGATGTCTTCGGGTAGAACTTTTTAAATGTAAATGTTTTTTTCCCGACAAAATCGTAGAAAATGTGTCGTCTTCACGAGACTGTTTGTAGACACTGTAGATAATAAAACATGAGGGTTTTAAAAGCGGTGGACTTGCCCTTTACACACGAATCCAAACGATCGTTTCTTCTCTTGCCTCTGTGGGATGCCTGCTGTTCTGCTGTGGGAATAACAGGTTCTGCTCTGTCCCAGGGTCTGTGTTGTAACAAGTTTCTGAGGATATCTCCCAAATGTTCCCTATTCCCTATCTAGTGCACTACTTTATACTACAGCCCTAATCCCTATCTAGTGCACTACTTTATACTACAGCCCTATTCCCTATATAGTGTACTACTTTATACTACAGCCCTATTCCCTATATAGTGCACTACTTTATACTACAGCCCTATTCCCTATATAGTGCACTACTTTATACTACAGCCCTATTCCCTATCTAGTACACTACTTTATACTACAGCCCTATTCCCTATATAGTACACTACTTTATACTACAGCCCTATTCCCTATATAGTGCACTACTTTATACTACAGCCCTATTCCCTATCTAGTACACTACTTTATACTACAGCCCTATTCCCTATATAGTACACTACTTTATACTACAGCCCTATTCCCTATATAGTGCACTACTTTATACTACAGCCCTATTCCCTATATAGTACACTACTTTATACTACAGCCCTATTCCCTATATAGTACACTACTTTATACTACAGCCCTATTCCCTATATAGTGCACTACTTTATACTACAACACCTGTGGGGAGAGGGGCATTCTTCTTACCAAACCACATGACCTTTGTTCAGAACACGGTTAAGAACAGCTCTGGTGTAGAGTGTTTAACACGGCCTGCTGAGTATAACACTATCATCTGTATCATCTGCATATAAATGGATGAGAGAGCTTCCTACTGCCTGAGCTATACTGTTGATGTAAATTGAGAAGAGCGTGGGGCCTAGGATTGAGCCTTGGGGTACTCCCTTAGTGACAGGCAGTGGCTGAGACAGCAGATTTTCTTGACTTTATACACTGCACTCTTTGAGAGAGGTAGTTAGCAAACCAGGCCAAAGACCCCTCAGAGACACCAATACTCCTTAGCCGGCCCACGAGAATGAAATGGTCTACCGTATCAAAAGCTTTGGCCAAGTCGATAAAAAAGAGCAGCACAATATTGCTTTAATAAGGTTCAGTGAAACTTCCATGACCTGAGCGGAAACCAGATTACCCGAGAGAATACTATAGACAACAAGAAAGACTGGCAGTTGATTATTGACAAGTTTTTTCCCAAGACTTTTGGTAAACAAGGCAAAATAGAAAATAACAGTTAGGATCAGCTTGATCTCCCCCTTTTAAATAAAGGATGAACCGTGGCTGCCTTCCAACCAATGAGAACCAGAGAGGAGAGACAGGATAAAAGTATTATTTGCGATGATAGGGGCAGCAACCTTAAAGAAGAAAGGGTCTAAACCATCTGACCCAGAGAGGTTTTTTTGTGGTCTAGTTTCCGGAGCTCCTTTAGCACCTTGGACTCAGTGACTGCCTACAGGGAGAAACTTTGTAGTGGGGCAGGGGAAAAAAGAGGGAGAAGCATTGGGGATAGTCGCATTAGAAGGGGTGGGAGATGAGGAAATGTTGGACGGGCTAGGAGGCATGGCTGAGTCAAATAGGAATCCTGACTTGATGAAAGTGGTGGTTAAAGTTTTCAGTTTTCAGCCATGTATTTCTTGTCAGAAACAACCACATCAACATTAAGGGACATGTGGTCCTTGTCAGTAACAACCACATCATCAACATTAAGGGACATGGGCTCCTTGTCAGTAACAACCACATCATCAACATTAAGGGACATGTGCTTCCTGTCAGTAACAACCACATCATCAACATTAAGGGACATGGGCTCCTTGTCAGTAACAACCACATCATCAACATTAAGGGACATGTGCTCCTTGTCAGTAACAACCACATCATCATCATTAAGGGACATGGGCTCCTTGTCAGTAACAACCACATCATCATCATTAAGGGACATGGGCTCCTTGTCAGTAACAACCACATCATCATCATTAAGGGACATGGGCAGCTGTGAGGAGGAGGGTTTATTCTCCAGGTCTTTAACCATTTTCCAGAACTTCTTGGGGTTAGACCCACAGAGAGAGAACTGCTCCTTAAAGTAACTACCTTTGGCCTTCCGGATAGCCTGAGTGCTCCTATTTCACATTTGACTAAACGAGAGCCAGTCGGCCTGAGAGTGAGTGTTTTGAGCCTTTCACCAAATGCAATTCTTGAGGTGGCCTGCAGGATCACGGATCACGGTCGAACCAGGGGCTGAACCTGTTTTAAATTCCAATGTACCCTGGTCTAATTGACCATCTAGTTCTATAACACCTCATCCATGTGCCCTGGTCTAATTGACCATCTTCTAGTTGTTAACACCTCATCCATGTACCCTGGTCTAATTGACCATCTTCTAGTTGTGTATCTGTATAACTGTAGCTGTTTTCAGTGGAGTGGGCTCTCCTCTAGCATTAGACTGACATCTGGTTGAAGTGTGGGACGTAGGTTTGACATTGTTCATTCTGAACTGTTTATTCTGGTAGTGGTCCAATAGTCACACTCCCTCTCTCTCTCTCTCTTCCCTCTCTCTTCCCTCTCTCCTCTCTCTCTCTCTCTCTTCTCTCTTCCCTCTCTCTCTCTCTCTCTCTCTCTCTCTCCCTCTCTCTCTCTCTCTCTCTCTCTCTCTCTCTCTCTCTCTCTCTCTCGCTCGTATCTCTCTCTCTCTCTCTCTCGCTCTCTCTCTCTTCCCTCTCTCTTCTCTCTCTATCAGGATGATATATAACACTCTCTCTCTTCTCTCTCCATCAGGACGACAAGTCAACGTTTTTCCAGTTTGGAGCTTCCATCCAGCAGGAGGCGCTGTTGATGTTGAGCATCATGGAGGAGTACGACTGGCACATCTTTTCCATCGTCACCTCCAAGTTCCCCGGGTACCAGGAGTTTATCAACGTCCTCAAGAGCACCGTGGACAACAGGTACACATTAGCATGTAGTATTATATAATATACATTAGCATGTAGCATTATATATAATACACGTTAGTATGTAGCATTATATATAATATACATTAGCATGTAGCATTATATATAATATACAATAGCATGTAGCATTATATATAATACCCGTTAGCATGTAGCAATATATATAATACACGTTAGCATGTAGCATTATATATAATACACATTAGCATGTAGCATATATATATAATATACATTAGCATGTAGCATTATATATAATATACATTAGCATGTAGCAATATATATAATATACATTAGCATGTAGCATTATATATAATACACATTAGCATGTAGCATTATATATAATATACATTAGCATGTAGCAATATATATAATATACATTAGCATGTAGCATTATATATAATACACATTAGTATGTCAATATATATAATATATATTAACATATACTGTAGGAATATATATATATATTATATACATTAACGTATGTCATTATATATATATATATTAACATATATATATATATTAACATATACTGTAGGAATATATATTATATACATTAACGTATGTCATTATTTATATATAGATATATTAACATATACTGTAGGAATATATATATATATAAAATACATTAACATATACATTCATCTATGTCATTATATGTAATATACATTAATGTTAGAATAATAGTAAGAGATAATTATTTATTTCAGCTTTTATTTCTTTCATCACATTCCCAGTGGGTCAGAAGTTTACATACACTCAATTAGTATTTGGTAGCATTGCCTTTAAATTGTTTAACTTGGGTCAAACGTTTTGGGTAGCCTTCCACAAGCTTCCCACAATAAGTTGGGTGAATTTTGGCCCATTCCTCCTGACAGAGCTGGTGTACCTGAGTCAGATTTGTAGGCCTCCTTGCTCGCACACGCTTTTTCAGTTCTGCCCACACATTTTCTATAGGATTGAGGTCAGGGCTTTGTGATGGCCACTCCAAATACCTTGACTTTGTTGTCCTTAAGCCATTTTGCCACAACTTTGGAAGTATGCTTGGGGTCATTGTCCATTTGGAAGACACATTTGAGACTAAGCTTTAACTTCCTGACTGATGTCTTGAGATGTTGCTTCAATATATCCGCATAATTTTCCCTACCTCATGATGCCATCTATTTTGTGAAGTGTACCAGTCCCTCCTGCAGCAAAGCACCCCCACAACATGATGCTGCCACCCCCGTGCTTCACGGTTGGGATGGTGTTCTTTGGCTTGCAAGCCTCCCCCAAACATAACGATGGTCATTATGGCCAAACAGTTCTATTTTGTTTCATCAGACCAGAGGACATTTCTAGAAAAATTATGATATTTGTACCCATGTGCAATTTCAAACCATAGTCAGGGTTTTTTAGGCATTTTTGGAGCAGTGGCTTTTTCCAAAGTACGTTAATCTCAACGAGACAGAACGTGTCTCCTTCCTGAGCGGTATGACGGCTGCGTGGTCCCATGGTGTTTACACTTGCGTACTACTGTTTGTACAGATGAACGTGGTACCTTCAGGTGTTTAAAAATTGCTCCCAAGGATGAACCAGACTTGTGGAGGTCTTCAATTTTTTTATCTGAGGTCTTGGCTTATTTCTTTTGATTTTCCCATGATGTCAAGCAAAGAGACACTGAGTTTGAAGGTAGGCCTTGAAATACATCCACAGGTACACCTACAATTGACTCAAATGATGTCAATTAGCCTATCAGAAGCTTCTAAAGCCATGACATAATATTCTGGAATTTTCCAAGCTGTTTAAAGGCACAGTCAATTTAGTGTATGTAAACTTCTGACCCACTGGAATTGTGATACAGTGAATTATAAGTGAAATAATCTGTCTGTAAACAATTGATGTAAAAATGACTTGTGTCATGCATGAAGTAGATGTCCTCACCTACTTGCCAAAACTATAGTTTGTTAACAAGACATTTGTGAAGTGGTTGAAAAACAAGTTTTAATGACTCCAAACTAAATGTATTTAAACTTCTGACTTCAACTGTACATTAACATATACTGTAGGATTATATATAATATACATTAACATATAGGATTATATATAATATACATTAACATATAGGATTATATATAATATACATTAACATATAGGATTATATACAGTATATATATAATATTAATTAACATATAGGATTATATATAATATACATTAACATATAGGATTATATATAATATACATTAACATATAGGATTATATACAGTATAATATATACATTAACATATAGGATTATATATAATATACATTAACATATAGGATTATATATAATATAATATATACATTAACATATAGGATTATATATAATATACATTAACATATAGGATTATATATAATATACATTAACATATAGGATTATATATAATATACATTAACATATAGGATTATATATAATATACATTAACATATAGGATTATATATAATATACATTAACATATAGGATTATATATAATATACATTAACATATAGGATTATATATAATATACATTAATATATAGGATTATATATAATATACATTAACATATAGGATTATATATAACATACATTAACATATAGGACTATATATAATATACATTAACATATAGGATTATATATAATATACATTAGGATTATAGTAATATACATTAACATATAGGATTAAATACAGTATAATATATACATTAACATATAGGCTTATATAAAGTATAATATATACATTAACATATGGGATTATATATAATATACATTAACATATAGGATTATATACAGTATAATATTTACATTAAACATATAGGATTATATACAGTATAATATATACATTAACATATAGGATTATATATAATATACCTTAACATATAGGATTATATAAAGTATAATATATACATTAACATATGGGATTATATATAATATACATTAACATGTAGGATTATATACAGTATAATATTTACATTAACATATAGGATTATATACAGTATAATATATACATTAACATATAGGATTATATATATACATTAATATATAGGACTATATATAATATATTAACATATAGGATTATATATAATATCAATAACATATAGGATTATATATAATATACATTAACATATAGGATTATATATAATATACATTAACATATAGGATTATATATAATATACATTAACATATAGGATTATATAAAGTATAATATATACATTAACATATAGGATTATATATAATACACATTAACATGTAGGATTATATATAATATCAATGAACATATAGGACTATATATAATATACATTAAAATATAGGATTATATATAATATACATTAACATATAGGATTATATATAATATACATTAACATATAGGATTATATATAATATACATTAACATATAGGATTATATATAATATACATTAACATATAGGATTATATATAATATACATTAACATATAGGATTAAATACAGTATAATATATACATTAACATATAGGCTTATATAAAGTATAATATATACATTAACATATGGGATTATATATAATATACATTAACATATAGGATTATATACAGTATAATATTTACATAAACATATAGGATTATATACAGTATAATATACATTAACATATAGGATTATATATAATATATTAACATATAGGATTATATACAGTATAATATATACATTAACATAGGATTATATATAATATACCTTAACATATAGGATTATATAAAGTATAATATATACATTAACATATGGGATTATATATAATATACATTAACATGTAGGATTATATACAGTATAATATTTACATTAACATATAGGATTATATACAGTATAATATATACATTAACATATTATATATAATATACCTTAACATATAGGATTATATACAGTATAATATATACATTAACATATTATATATAATATACCTTAACATATAGGATTATATACAGTATAATATATACATTAACATATTATATATAATATACCTTAACATATAGGTATAATATTTATAACATATAATATAATATATACATTACATTAACATATAGGTATTATATATATAATATATACATTAACATATAGGATTATATACAGTATAATATATACATTAACATATAGGTATATATATATACATTAACATATAGGATTATATATATAATATACATTAATAGGATTATATATAATATACATTAACATATAGGATTATATATAATATATAATATTATATATAATAACATATAGGATTATATACAGTATAATAATATACATTAACATATAGGATTTATATATATATATACATTAACATATAGGATTATATATAATATACATTAACATATAGGATTATATATAATATACATTAACATATAGGATTATATATAATATACATTAACAGGTGTCAATCATAACGTTAGATGGGGTTTTAACTGATCGTCCCCTCTCTCTCTCCATCTCTCCACATCTCTCCCCGTCTCTGTCTGTCTCTCCCCATCTCTCCCCGTCTCTCTCTGTCTCTCTCCATCTCTCCACATCTCTCTCTGTCTCTCTCCATCTCTCCACATCTCTCTCTCTCTCTCTCCATCTCTCCACATCTCTCCCCGTCTCTGTCTGTCTCTCTCCATCTCTCCCCATCTCTCCCCGTCTCTGTCTCTCTCTCTCCATCTCTCCACATCTCTCCCCGTCTCTGTCTGTCTCTCTCCATCTCTCCACATCTCTCCCCGTCTCTGTCTGTCTCTCTCCATCTCTCCACATCTCTCCCCGTCTCTGTCTGTCTCTCTCCATCTCTCCACATCTCTCCCCGTCTCTGTCTGTCTCTCTCCATCTCTCCCCATCTCTCCCCGTCTCTCTCTCTCTCTCTCCATCTCTCCACATCTCTCCCCGTCTCTGTCTGTCTCTCTCCATCTCTCCCCATCTCTCCCCGTCTCTCTCTGTCTCTCTCCATCTCTCCACATCTCTCCCCGTCTCTGTCTGTCTCTCTCCATCTCTCCCCATCTCTGCCCGTCTCTCTCTGTCTCTCTCCATCTCTCCACATCTCTCCCCGTCTCTGTCTCTCTCCATCTCTCCCCATCTCTCCCCGTCTCTCTCTGTCTCTCTCCATCTCTCTCATCTCTCTATCTATCTCCATCTCTCTCATCACTCCATCTCTCCACGTCTCTGCATTTCTCCACGTCTCTCCATCTCTCTCCATCTCTCTCCATCTCTCCATCTCTCTCCATCTCTCTCCATCTCTCTCTCCATCTCTCTCCATCTCTCTCTCCATCTCATCTCTCCATCTCATCTCTCCATCTCTCTCCATCTCATCTCTCCATCTCTCTCCACCTGTAGTTTTGTAGGCTGGGACCTGCAGCACATCATAACATTAGATGCTGTGGAGGAAGACAGTAAGAGTCAAATCATGTTGAAGAAGGTCCAATCCCCGGTGGTTCTGTTGTACTGCTCTAAAGATGAGGGAGTCTTTATCCTGGAGGAGGCTCGCTCCCTGGGCCTCACCGGGTTCGGATACATCTGGATCGTCTCCAGCCTGACCTCCGGCACCACCGAGACGGTACCCGAGGAGTTCCCCTCGGGCATGGTGTCCGTCTCCTCTGAGGACTGGGACTACCCTCTGGAGGCGCGGGTGAGGGACGGGCTGGGCATCATCACGTCCGCTGCCTCCGCCATGCTGGAGGAGTACGGAGAAATACCTGAAGCGAGGACTTCCTGTTATGGGACACAGCCGGAGAAGCCTTCCAAGGTTCCTCCTCTCGCTCTACACAAGTAAGACATGGAGACGGAGTGTGTGTGTGTGTGTAAGTGTGTGTGAATTGCTGTTACCTGCTTTCTCATGGTACTAGTTTGTCTCCTAACTGCCTAGCAACTTGTTCCCGAGACAGGCAACGTGTTCTGTACTGAGACAGAGAGAGAGAGAGAGGGAGAGAGAGACAGAGAGAGACAGAGAGAGAGAGAGAGAGAGAGAATGGAGGGAGAGAGAGGGAGAGAGAGAGAGAGAGACAGAGAGAGAGAGAGAGAATGGAGGAAGAGGAGAGGACAGAGAGAGAGAGAGACAGATAGAGAGAGCGAATGGAGGAAGAGGAGAGGACAGAGAGAGAGAGAGAGTGAGAGAGAGAGAGACAGAGAGAGAGAGAGAGAGAGAGAGAGACAGATAGAGAGAGAGAATGGAGGAAGAGGAGAGGACAGCGAAGAGAGAGAGGGACCACCTGGTCTAGTGATCTCCAAATCTAAAGGAGGGCTTGATGAGCCATCTCTTCTCTCTCTTTCTGTTCAACTCCTCTTCTCTCATCCTGTCTTCACTCAGCTCACAGCAGGGGGAGTTGTTGCAGGTCCTGCCAGGTGTGTGTGTGTGTGTGTGTGTGTGTGTGTGTGTGTGTGTGTGTGTGTGTGTGTGTGTGTGTGTGTGTGTGTGTGTGTGTGTGTGTGTGTGTGTGTGTGTGTGTGTGCCAGCCCAGGGTCTGCCCACCCATCTGCCTGACGAGGGAGTCGGCGGAGAGGGGAGAGAGAGGGGTGTGAGGACGAGGGAGGATGGAAAGAGCAGGAATAGTAGAAGAGAGTCGTGAGAAAAGAGGACAGGAAGTAGACTACAGCTGTGAGGGAGAGGCAGAACAGAATCTGGAAGAGAGAGAAGCAGAACAGAATCTGGAAGAGAGAGAAGCAGAACAGAACAGAACAGAACAGAACAGAACAGAACAGAGGAGAGGAGAGGAGAGGAGAGGAGAGGAGAGGAGAGGAGAGGAGAGGAGAGGAGAGGAGAGGAGAGGAGAGGAGAGGAGGAGAGGAGAGGAGAGGAGAGGACAATGAGTTTGAGAAGAGAGAGGAGGTGGAGGAGAGAAGGGGAGAGGAGATTGAGTTTGAGAAGAGAGAGGAGAGGAGAGGAGAGAAGAGGAGAGGAGAGGAGATTGAGTTTGAGAAGAGAGAGGGATGGATGAAGGAGGAAAGAGAAGAGGATAGGAGATTGAGTTAAAGAGGAGAGAGCGAGGAGGAGAGAAGAGA
>NW_024608432.1:0-62558 GCF_018296145.1 Oncorhynchus tshawytscha
TTAGGGCAGTGTGTAGTGTGGTTGAGATTGCATCGTCTGTGGACCTATTTGGGCGGTAAGCAAATTGGAGTGGGTCTAGGGTGTCAGGTAGGGTGGAGGTAATATGAGTGCCACAGTGAGTGCTACGGGCGGTAGTCCTTTAGCTCAGTTACCTTAGCTTTCTTGGGAACAGGAACAATGGTGGCCCTCTTGAAGCATGTGGGAACAGCAGACTGGTATAGGGATTGATTGAATATGTCCGTAAACACACCGGCCAGCTGGTCTGCGCATGCTCTGAGGGCGCGGCTGGGGATGCCGTCTGGGCCTGCAGCCTTGCGAGGGTTAACATGTTTAAATGTCTTACTCACCTCGGCTGCAGTGAAGGAGAGTCCGCATGTTTTCGTTGCAGACCGTGTCAGTGGCACTGTATTGTCCTCAAAGCGGGCAAAAAGTTATTTAGTCTGCCTGGGAGCAAGACTACCTGGTCCGTGACTGGGCTGGATTTCTTCTTGTAGTCCGTGATTGACTGTAGACCCTGCCACATGCCTCTTGTGTCTGAGCCGTTGAATTGAGATTCTACTTTGTCTCTGTGCTGATGCTTAGCTTGTTTGATAGCCTTGCGGAGGCAATAGCTGCACTGTTTGTATTCGGTCATGTTACCAGTCACCTTGCCCTGATTAAAAGCAGTGGTTCGCGCTTTCAGTTTCACGCGAATGCTGACGTCAATCCACGGTTTCTGGTTAGGGAATGTTTTAATCGTTGCTATGGGAACGACATCTTCAACGCACGTTCTAATGAACTCGCACACCGTATCAGCGTATTCGTCAATGTTGTTGTCTGACGCAATACGAAACATCTCCCAGTCCACGTGATGGAAGCAGTCTTGGAGTGTGGAGTCAGCTTGGTCGGACCACATTGGACAGACCTCAGCGTGGGAGCCTCTTGTTTTAGTTTCTGTCTGTAGGCAGGGATCAACAAAATGGAGTCGTGGTCAGCTTTTCCGAAAGGAGGGCGGGGCAGGGCCTTATATGCGTCGCGGAAGTTAGAGTAACAATGATCCAAGGTTTTTCCACCCCTGGTTGCGCAATCGATATGCTGATAAAATTTAGGGAGTCTTGTTTTCAGATTAGCCTTGTTAAAATCCCCAGCTACAATGAATGCAGCCTCCGGATAAATGGATTCCAGTTTGCAAAGAGTCAAATAAAGTTTGTTCAGATCCATCGATGTGTCTGCTTGGGGGGGATATATACGGCTGTGATTATAATCGAAGAGAATTCTCTTGGTAGATAATGCGGTCTACATTTGATTGTGAGGAATTCTAAATCAGGTGAACAGAAGGATTTGAGTTCCTGTATGTTTCTGTCATCACACCATGTCTTGTTAGCCATAAGGCATACGCCCGCCCCTCTTCTTACCAGAAATATGTTTGTTTCTGTCGGCGCGATGCGTGGAGAAACCCGCTGGCTGCACCGCCTCGGATAGCGTCTCTCCAGTGAGCCATGTTTCCGTGAAGCAAAGAACGTTACAGTCTCTGATGTCCCTCTGGAATGCTACCCTTGCTCGGATTTCATCCACCTTGTTGTCAAGAGACTGGACATTGGCGAGAAGAATGCTAGGGAGTGGTGCACGATGTGCCCGTCTCCGGAGTCTGACCAGAAGACCGCCTCGTTTCCCTCTTTTTCGGAGTCGTTTTTTGGGTCGCCGCATAGGATCCATTCTGTTGTCCCGGTTGAAAGGCAGAACACAGGATCCGCGTCGCGAAAAACATATTCTTGGTCGTACTGATGGTGAGTTGACGCTGATCTTATATTCAGTAGTTCTTCTCGACTGTATGTAATGAAACCTAAGATGACCTGGGGTACTAATGTAAGAAATAACACGTAAAGAAAACAAAACACTGCATAGTTTCCTAGGAACTCGAAGCGAGGCGGCCATCTCTGTCGGCGCCGGGAACAACGCAGTTGTAAATGAGAAAGTTTTCTCAACTAGCCTACCTGGTTAAATAAAGGTGGAAAATAAAAAACAAAAACAATACTACAATATTACAATTTGTTTACCCTTTTGGAATAAACATGATTTCACATGTGGAAAATCTGATGATTTTACATGTGACATTTCCACATTTTGCACGTGTTTCACGAACAATTCACCTGATGATATTTCACATAATCTCATAATTTCACATATGGATTCACATTTTCAGTTGAGATTTCTGCAAACAAAAATTATTCATTATGATACGCACACAGTGATTTTATCTTACATCTTACTATTCTACGTGTCATTGTCTGGGATTTGAACTCACAACTTCTTGTTTCACAGCATTCCAATCTTCTTGCTACGTCATCACCTGTGTCAGTAACTGATTTCACCACTGTAATATTTGTGTTGTGGAGAAATGACCAGGCAGGAGACGGGAGTACAGTTTGTTTTCGTTTAGTCAAAAATCCCTCGTGCTATTCATACACTATGGACTTCAAAGTAAAGCTCAGCCTTGTTAAAAAAATACACAAGAAAAATGTGTATATTTATCATAGTGATTGAGGGAGTAACATTAAAACTGAATAATATTCCCCACCAACATTAGAAAACAATACAGAAAACCCTCAAACTGCTGAAATAAGTCAATGAAAAGTTGAAAGATCAGCGTTCCTCAAATCGAGAGGCTGAACAGCGATAACGTGTTATAACATGTGAAATGTCATATGTGAAGTGTTTCAAAAACACGTGTTCACATGTGAAATGTGTGTGTTCCAAAAACACGTTTTCACGTGATTTCTCACGCTTCGCGTGTGAAATAATGTGATTTTCCACATATGAAATCATGTGTTTCAACATTCCAGGGTGCATTGCATGTTGATCCACACTGCAAGCAAGAGGACTTAAAACCACTATAATGACAAGATACAAAAGTAATTCCTGATGAACAAATACATTTTTTGTCCGAAGATTTTGTCCCGTTATGCCAGTTATGCTATTTTGGACCACCAGGCTGCTGTTGTTAAGCAGCCTGTCGTTTTTATGTGTTTATAATTTTTCTTAAAGAAATGTTAGGTTATTTTCAGATCATTCTTTTTGGCCACCTGTGAGATTAAAGTCTCATTCCTGAACATCACGTTAAGTTTGTACACTGCACATTAAAGTTTTCATTCCATATTTTTCCACATGATGTATTTTTATATAATTGTAATGACATTATTATTTAAATAACATAAACTGGTAACTATCCCAACATAGGGATATGCCTAGGCAATTGAGAAACTCATACGCTGGTGTAACCCTCATTAAAGCTACAAACATGCCAGCTACTCAACCTTAAACATGTGATGACAATACAACATAATAGATTAACCGGAATGACATTTACTCTCACGGGTGGCCCAAAAATTATATTGAAAGCCACAACTCCAGTCTTCAAAGAAAACAACCCAACTAAGTGATCCAACTGGGTCAAAATAACCCAATGTTCTGTCCGCTATTTACTCATTACTGGGTTGTTTTTAACCTACTATTTTTTTGTGAGGTATTAAACATATTTTTCAAAGGTTATGAACAGTCAAAATTTTGTTTGTTTGTCATGAAATTGAATGTAATTTGAAGGAAACCAGAACAAAGTATGATGACATCGTCATATTCGTTTGAGATGATTGTATTGCAACGCTGTATCCATGTTCAATTGTCCAGTGTTGCCGATCACCTTCCCACTGGAGCCACTTCTTCTTGCTTTAAGGAGTGGAACCTTGTGTGGTCGTTTGCTGCAATAACCAATCCGTGACAAGGACCGACAAAGTTGTGCATTTCGAGATGCCGTTCTGCACACAACTGTTGTACTATACCATTATTTGCCTGTTTGTGGCCTGCCTGGCTTGAATGATTCATGACATTCTACTTCACCCACAGGACTGCTGCTGACTGGATGTTTTTTGTTTGTCGTACCATCCTCTGTAAACCCTAGACCCTTCAAACCCAACTCTTGACTTGGAAGCTATTTCCACTGTTTTTTTTTCAACACTGTAGTCTACCCTAACCATGCCTTTATTTATTTTTTTACAGTGTGTTAATATATGTTCCAAGCAATTAGTATGAACCTGGTAGCACTGCAGAAACATCAACGCAATCCCAACCAAGAGCTTGCAAATGTGGATGTTGTGGTGACCATATTGTCTTCACACCGGCAGTCATGAGTAAGGACTGCAGTAAATTTCCAAAATGACCATTGATCGATGGAAATCTCCTCTTATGCACTCTGGACATGCGTATGTAGTACCCAACTCGCTTACAGAGTTAAGCTATAATTTGTGAATTTGTATTTGATTTTGAATAGCCTAGTTTTAGGGCATTTTTTATATTTTCATGTAGGCTGATACATTACCTTCAGCTACAGAATATCACTGTATATTTACATCTCCTGCTCCCTCTCCTTCATTCCATTCTCCAGCACGCAGAGGGAGAGGTTGGAAACATTCTAATCAACTATGTTTTGTTGTGAAAACATGTAAATATCAATGTTCCCGAATAGATTTAACTTCAGTTCCCAAGTGATGCACTGGGTAGCTGCAGGTACAGAAAACGAACCATCAGGAAAGCAGCCTCCATTCACTATTAGAGTGTGTATTTTTCCCCTGCCCCTGTTCCTGCCCCTGTTCCTGCCCCTGTTCCTGCCCCTGTTCCTGCCCTTGTTCCTGCCCTTATTCCTGCCCCTGTTGCTGCCCCTGTTCCTGCCCCTGTTCCTGCCCTTGTTCCTGCCCCTGTTCCTGCCCCTGTTCCTGCCCTTGTTCCTTCCCTTGTTCCTGCCCTTGTTCCTGCCCTTGTTCCTGCCCCTGTTCCTTCCCCAGTGGCTGCCCTTGTTCTTGCCCTTGTTCCTGCCCTTGTTCCTGCCCCTGTTCCTTCCCTTGTTCCTGCCCTTGTTCCTGCCCTTGTTCCTGCCCCTGCCCCTGTTCCTTCCCCTGTTCCTGCCCTTGTTCCTGCCCTTGTTCCTGCCCTTGTCCTGCCCCTGTTCCTGCCCCTGTTCCTGCCCTTGTTCCTGCCCCTGTTCCTGCCCCTGTGCCTTCCCGGTACCTTCCCCTGTTCCTGCCCTTGTTCCTGCCCCTGTTTCTGCCCCTGTTCCTTCCCCTGTTCCTGCCCCTGTTCCTTCCCTTGTTCCTGCCCATTTGATCATGGGCCATTCTAAATTGGACCTAATTTAGAATATTAGTAAAGACAAGATTAAATTGAGAATAGTGTGATGGGTGAAAATATGATCACTTGATGAGAGAACACTGTTTGCAGCCTGAGGCAAGGGACAAAGCGTAAGCTTTTTTTGCGACTTTCTCCAATAATTAATACCCTATAGTCCCATTATGCAGCCAATATATGTTTTCATTTTCTAATACATTCTAAGGTTGGTATCGTTCAGAACTAAAGTTGCCAAATAACTCAAAAGGACCTGTTTCAAATGATCACTTCTAAGCTCAGTTTTGCCACTTCATATGCAAACTTCCTCCTCAATGTGAAAAATATCCTTTATATTTTTTTATCAATTAAGTTTAATTTTATAATATTCTTACTTTAAAATCATATATTATAAAATAATGGCACGGGACTGATACGCATATCTTGCCTGCTAAATGAACAAAACCACAGCCAATGGCATGGCACATATACAGGAAACATACAACTCATATTCTGTTGTTTTTAAAAAAATTAAAAAAATACATATCATAATGTTTCGTTAGACCTAAAATAAATAATGGATTTATTGTGATGGTGTACATTAAATTGATTTGTAAGACTTGTTTAAATGTAGATGTTCCAAAGGCGTATATATGTGGAGGCCTGGAGATGCTAAATGTGTTTATGTTAATTAGGGGTCAATTACCATGACTGTTACCAGCTGACAAAATGTCATGACTAGGGGCAGCTGGTGATTGTCAAGCAAATAACTGCTGGTCTCACTGTAATTGACCGTTAATGAACATAAACACATTTAGCATCTCTTAGCTTTCATGCATAGCCTACGAGCCACTAATGCAGACCTTAGTCAAATCAAATCAAATCAAATTTATTTATATAGCCCTTCGTACATCAGCTGATATCGCAAAGTGCTGTACAGAAACCCAGCCTAAAACCCCAAACAGCAAGCAATGCAGGTGTAGAAGCACAGTGGCTAGGAAAAACTCCCTAGAAAGGCCAAAACCTAGGAAGAAACCTAGAGAGGAACCAGGCTATGTGGGGTGGCCAGTCCTCTTCTGGCTGTGCCGGGTGGAGATTATAACAGAACATGGCCAAGATGTTCAAATGTTCATAAATGACCAGCATGGTCGAATAATAATAATAAGGCAGAACAGTTGAAACTGGAGCAGCAGCACGGACAGGTGGACTGGGGACAGCAAGGAGTCATCATGTCAGGTAGTCCTGGGGCATGGTCCTAGGGCTCAGGTCATCCGAGAGAGAGAAAGAAAGAGAGAAGGAGAGAACTACAGAATTCACAGAGGACACCGAATAGGACAGGAGAAGTACTCCAAATATAACAAACTGACCCTAGCCCCCGACACATAAACTACTGCAGCATAAATACTGGAGGCTGAGACAGGAGGGGTCAGGAGACACTGTGGCCCCATCCGAGGACACCCCGGACAGGGCCAAACAGGAAGGATATAACCCCACCCACTTTGCCAAAGCACAGCCCCCACACCACTAGAGGGATATCTTCAACCACCAACTTACCATCCTGAGACAAGGATGAGTATAGCCCACAAAGATCTCTGCCATGGCACAACCCAAGGGGGGCGCCAACCCAGACAGGATGACCACATCAGTGAATCAATCCACTCAGGTGACGCACCCCTTCCAGGGACGGCATGAGAGAGCCCCAGTAAGCCAGTGACCCAGCCCCTGTAATAGGGTTAGAGGCAGAGAATCCCAGTGGAAAGAGGGGAACCGGCCAGGCAGAGACAGCAAGGGCGGTTCGTTGCTCCAGAGCCTTTCCGTTCACCTTCCCACTCCTGGGCCAGACTACACTCAATCATATGACCCACTGAAGAGATGAGTCTTCAGTAAAGGTTGAGACTGAGTTTGCGTCTCTGACATGGGTAGGCAGACCGTTCCATAAAAATGGAGCTCTATAGGAGAAAGCCCTGCCTCCAGCTGTTTGCTTAGAAATTCTAGGGACAATTAGGAGGCCTGCGTCTTGTGACCGTAGCGTACGTGTAGGTATGTACGGCAGGACCAAATCAGAGAGATAGGTAGGAGCAAGCCCATGTAATGCTTTGTAGGTTAGCAGTAAAACCTGAGACATGAACATGACGTGACTCTAATGATGATTTGAAAAAAGTTGCTTCAAAGGCATGAGCTCTGCTTTGTTTATTATGCAGGCTGTACACACTTCATCAGTCACTCATTCACAATTTGACAAGCACTTGATAATGCCTAAAATTTCACTGCGGCATCCTCTTTGTGTGGTCGTAATGCACCCAAATAAAATCTATTCCTTTTGTGGCCAGTGGCTGTTGCACCCTCCTCCCTGAGTGCTTCGCGCTCCATCACGTGATCGTGTCTTTCTCACAGGCCACAAGTGAAGACAAACCCATCCGGGACACAATTGCACGCGTCCTCATCCAATTCCAAGGTGCATATTGAATATATTGGAAGAACTGTCCACAATTACTTTCCATCAGCCAACAAGATGAGTAGGCATAACGAACAGCAAAAGCACTAGACTATGTCAATCAACTATCCCCCTATTATATTCTTTGCGAGAATTAAATATTCCAAACATAGTCTTGAGACAGTTGTGGGATGCAATAGATCCAAAGTATTACAACCACTACCATCCCCTCAAAACTTTTTTTTCCGCAATGTGGCTATCACAACAGATCAGAACGTTTATCTTAAAATAGTAGGCTGTTTCTTCACATTGTAAGCGCAGCGCACGGTAGGTGGCTATAAGTGTGAATGTTCCATTAGTGGAAAACACCAAAAAAACAAAAGTGACCGCAAATACAATTATGCATGTCATGTTTTTATAGTAAAGGTGCATTTTTATGGAGGAAGTTATCTTCCCCAAACTTAAGTGCTGCTTATTTGCCAGTAAGTTTCTACACCTCTTGTAAAGCGGATTAATGTGCTTAATTTTAAAGAAGTTATTTGGCCACTTTAGTTGTGATTACAACCCTTATTAAAACATATATTTCCAGGG
Organism: Oncorhynchus tshawytscha; assembly: GCF_018296145.1. Lineage (NCBI taxonomy): Eukaryota > Metazoa > Chordata > Actinopteri > Salmoniformes > Salmonidae > Oncorhynchus > Oncorhynchus tshawytscha. The sequence goes on from NW_024608432.1 coordinate 8,156, forward strand.
GCTAGGCTACATGAGGTGTGTGATTTCAAAAAGTTGCAAAAAAAGTTTTTTTTTTCATATGCTGGGCATCAAGTAATAACATATAATTCACAAGTGACACGCTAATATTGTCACCCATCAGACTATTCTTGTTTTAATCTTATTTTTACATATACTAAATAATATATGTGTGAAATTTGTTTCGATTTAGAATGGACCATTATCATACACCTGTATCAAAACAGGGGCAGCTGTACAAATACATGTCATCTATGCACTTAAATAGCTGGTAGGCTATTAATGACCATCAGCAGCATCAGCACCATCAGAGCTTTGAGAAGCCCAGTTACCATGACTAAATGTTTACTTGGAATTTGACTGTGATCATGACTCGTGACCGCCGGTGTGGCGGTAAGGTGGTCACCATAACAACCCTAGTTACAACCCTAGTTACAACCCTAGTTACAGCCCCAGTTACAGCCCCAGTTACTGTTCAAATCCCCAAAGAATGAACGTATACTCTATGTCAAGTGTCCTTGACCACTGCTAGTTTTACACTGGTGGTGTTAATTAGACAATTATTTGCTTGATTCTGTGGCAGCTTTTAGCAAAGTGCTGAAATGCATTATAGCCAATAAGTCTGTGGCCATATCTCTTTTTCACACTGTGTAGCTGCACTGTAGCAGGACTTTACAGCTTGCTAGTGACCAAGAGGTTATGAATTCAAATCCCAATTAAGACTGAGTCCCAAATGTTGTCACACTACAATATTTTACAGCAATTGAAATCAGAATACAGCAGCATACTGTCAATGTATAGAAATAACACCTACACGCTGTTGTCATATATTTACTTTATTTTAACTGAAAAAATGTGTTATTGCCAATCTCTATTATGTCCATCCATAGACCTACGGTAAAAATACAGTAACTAGATATACCCTATTTTTACAGCAATTAGATAATAACCTCTAGTGTACCATGCATGTTTATATTAAAGTCAAAGTCATGTCAATCAAAGTAAAATATTCACAATTACATTTGAGTTTTCACATGTTGTCACATATGTAATGTCAAGGTATATTTCACATGAGATCATGTTCTCACGTCATGTTCTCACGTGCTCCCATGTTATCACGTGTAGTTTAATGTTACCACATGTGTAGTTTAATGTTACCACATGTGTAGTTTTATGTTACCACATGTGTAGTTTAATGTTACCACATGTGTAGTTTTATGTTATCACAAATAGTTTAATGTTACCACATGTGTAGTTTTATGTTGCCACGTGTAGTTTTATGTTATCACATGTGTAGTTTTATGTTATCACAAATAGTTTTATGTTACCACATGTGTAGTTTTATGTTACCACATGTAGTTTTATGTTATCACGTGTAGTTTTATGTTACAACATGTGTCGTTTTATGTTACAACATGTGTAGTTTTATGTTACAACATGTGTAGTTTTATGTTACAACATGTGTAGTTTTATGTTATCACATGTGTAGTTTTATGTTGTCACATATAGTTTTATGTTACCACATGTGTAGTTTTATGTTACCACATGTGTAGTTTTATGTTAAAACATGTGTAGTTTTATGTTATCACGTGTGTAGTTTTATGTTACCATGTGTGTAGTTTTATGTTATCACATGTGTAGTTTAATGTTACCACATGTGTAGTTTTATGTTGCCACATGTAGTTTTATGTTATCACAAATAGTTTAATGTTACCACATGTGTAGTTTTATGTTGCCACGTGTAGTTTTATGTTATCACATGTGTCGTTTTATGTTACAACACATGTAGTTTTATGTTACAACATGTGTAGTTTTATGTTACAGCATGTGTAGTTTTATGTTGCCACATGTGTAGTTTTATGTTACAACATGTGTAGTTTTATGTTACAACATGTGTAGTTTTATGTTACCACATGTGTAGTTTTATGTTACCACATGTTGCTTCATTAAATCATGTGATCACATGTGAAAACATGTGTTTTTATCCGTAAGGGATGAGTGCATGTGTTATAGAGTGTGTGTGTGTCTCTTCACAACCTGCGTTGTGCTGATTTTGCTGCTTGCTTGACTTACTTGATATGGAACAGAGTTCCATGTAGTCATGGCTCTATGTAGTAATGTGTGTGGAATTGGTTGTGTGTGTGTGAAGAGTTCCCGGGTGGCATGTTTTGTGATGGTGTGTCTGTGCATGTGTGTGTGAGTGTGTGTGTGTGTGTGTGTGTGTGTGTGTGTGTGTGTGTGTGTGTGTGTGTGTGTGTGTGTGTGTGTGTGATCTATACAGTTGACTCATTCCCCAAACTTTGTATCCAGTCACTGTGCTATTATCTACTTTCTGTCATCTCAGGGGAAAACTGTGGGACATTAACACACACACACGTACACACGTACACACACACACACACACACACACACACACACACACACACACACACACACACACACACACACACACACACACACACACACACACACACACACACACACACACACACACACACCAAGAAATGACAAGATTTTCATCTCCTTGTGTGTCAAATCCACTTATCCCTAATGCAGCTGGAAACGACTGTGTGTGTGAGAGAGAGAGAGACTGTGTGTGTGTGAGAGAGAGAGAGAGAGAGAGAGAGAGAGAGAGAGAGAGAGAGAGAGACGGTGTGTGTGTGTGTGAGAGAGAGAGAGACTGTGTGTGTGTGTGTGTGTGAGAGAGAGAGGGACTGTGTGGGTGTGTGTGAAAGAGAGACTCTGTGTGCGTGTGTGTGCGTGCGTGTGTGTGTGTAATGACTCCACTCTTTGGGGAATCCAGAATGCGGCGGAGTCATTTAGATTGTGATATTACTGAGGTCTGTGTGTCTCTGTGGTGGTGTCAATAAGGAACAAGAGCACAACAGGTTTCACTCTGATTGAAAAGTGTTCGTCTGTGCGTATGTGCGTGTCGGTAATATAATCGCTCGTAGGTTGTGTGTGTGTATGTGTGTATAATTTAGCTTTAATGAAAAAAGAGGCTCCCTTCGGATGAGTAGAGAGTGATGGTGTTTCCTGTGTATGTATTCTGTCTTTGAGGTGTACGTGTGCGTGTGCATGTGCGTGCGTGTGTGTGTGTGTGTGTGTGTGTGTGTGTGTGTGTGTGTGTGTGTGTGTGTGTGTGTGTGTGTGTGTGTGTGTGTGTGTGTGTGTGTGTGTGTGTGTGTGTGTGTGTGAGTCACAGGCCTAATCACACCCTGGGATTCACTAGATGCATTAACAGATTGGATATGCTGAACGTATTAGAATGTAATGTAGTCGTCAAACCCTTGGAGCTCAGCTGAGCGGCCTCTACGTGGCTTTATTGTGTGTGTGTGTGTGTATTTGTGTTTATTAAATGAAATCAACCTTTATTTGTCACGTGCGCTGAATATAACAGGTTCAGACCTTACAGTGAAATGCTTACTTACAGGCCCTAACCAACAATGCAATTTTTAAGTAAAAAATAGGTATAAGGTGAACATTAGATAAGTAAAGAAATAAGACAGTGAAAAATAACAGTTTCAAGGCTATATACAGTAGCGAGGCTATATACAGTAGAGAGGCTATATACAGTAGAGAGGCTATATACAGTAGACAGGCTATATACAGTAGAGAGGCTATATACAGTAGAGAGGCTATATACAGTAGAGAGGCTATATACAGTAGAGAGGCTATATATAGTAGAGATGCTATATACAGTAGAGAGGCTACATACAGTAGAGAGGCTATATACAGTAGAGAGGCTATATACAGTAGAGAGGCTATATACAGTAGAGAGGCTATATACAGTAGAGAGGCTATATACAGTAGAGAGGCTATATACAGTAGAGATGCTATATACAGTAGGGATGCTATATACAGTAGAGAGGCTATATACAGTAGAGAGGCTATATACAGTAGCAAGGCTATAATAGTAGAGAGGCTATATACAGTAGCGAGGCTATATACAGTAGAGAGGCTATATACAGTAGAGATGCTATATACAGTAGAGATGCTATATACAGTAGAGATGCTATATACAGTAGAGATGCTATATACAGTAGAGAGGCTATATACAGTAGCGAGGCTATAATAGTAGAGAGGCTATATACAGTAGAGAGGCTATATACAGTAGAGATGCTATATACAGTAGAGATGCTATATACAGTAGAGGCTATATACAGTAGACAGGCTATATACAGTAGAGAGGCTATATACAGTAGAGAGGCTATATACAGTAGACAGGCTATATACAGTAGAGAGGCTATATACAGTAGAGAGGCTATATACAGTAGAGAGGCTATATACAGTAGAGAGGCTATATACAGTAGAGAGGCTATATACAGTAGACAGGCTATATACAGTAGAGAGGCTATATACAGTAGAGAGGCTATATACAGTGGAGAGGCTATATACAGTAGAGAGGCTATGTACAATAGAGAAGCTATATACAGTAGAGAGGGTATATACAGTAGAGTGGCTATATACAGTAGAGAGGCTATATACAGTAGAGAGGTTATACAGTAGAGAGGCTATATACAGTAGAGAGGCTATATGCAGTAGAGAGGCTATATACAGAAGAGATGCTATATACAGTAGCGTGGTTATAATCAGTAGAGAGGCTATATACAGTAGAGGTTATATACAGTAGAGGCTATATACAGTAGAGATTCTATATACAGTAGAGAGGCTATGTACAGTAGAGAGGCTATATACAGAAGAGAGGCTATATACAGTAGCGAGGCTATATACAGTAGCGAGGCTATATACAGTAGAGAGGCTATATACAGTAGAGAGGCTATATACAGTAGAGAGGCTATATACAGTAGAGAGGCTATATACAGTAGAGAGGCTATATACAGTAGACAGGCTATATACAGTAGAGAGGCTATATACAGTAGAGAGGCTATATACAGTAGAGAGGCTATATACAGTAGAGATGCTATATACAGTAGAGAGGCTATATACAGTAGAGATGCTATATACAGTAGAGAGGCTATATACAGTAGAGATGCTATATACAGTAGAGAGGCTATATACAGTAGAGATGCTATATACAGTAGAGAGGCTATATACAGTAGAGATGCTATATACAGTAGAGAGGCTATATACAGTAGAGAGGCTATATACAGTAGCGAGGCTATATACAGTAGAGAGGCTATATACAGTAGAGAGGCTATATACAGTAGACAGGCTATATACAGTAGAGAGGCTATATACAGTAGAGATGCTATATACAGTAGACAGGCTATATACAGTAGAGAGGCTATATACAGTAGAGAGGCTATATACAGTAGACAGGCTATATACAGTAGAGAGGCTATATACAGTAGAGATGCTATATACAGTAGAGAGGCTATATACAGTAGAGAGGCTATATACAGTAGACAGGCTATATACAGTAGAGAGGCTATATACAGTAGCGAGGCTATATACAGTAGAGAGGCTATATACAGTAGAGAGGCTATATACCGTAGAGAGGCTATATACAGTAGAGATGCTATATACAGTAGAGAGGCTATATACAGTAGAGATACTATATACAGTAGAGAGGCTATATACAGTAGAGAGGCTATATACAGTAGAGAGGCTATATACAGTAGAGAGGCTATATACAGTAGAGATGCTATATACAGTAGAGAGGCTATATACAGTAGAGAGGCTATATACAGTAGAGATGCTATATACAGTAGAGAGGCTATATACAGTAGAGAGGCTATATACAGTAGAGAGGCTATATACAGTAGAGAGGCTATATACAGTAGAGAGGCTATATACAGTAGCGAGGCTATATACACAGAGAGGCTATATACAGTAGAGAGGCTATATACAGTAGCGAGGCTATATACAGTAGAGAGGCTATATACAGTAGAGAGGCTATATACAGTAGAGAGGCTATATACAGTAGAGAGGCTATATACAGTAGAGAGGCTATATACAGTAGACAGGCTATATACAGTAGAGAGGCTATATACAGTAGAGATGCTATATACAGTAGAGAGGCTATATACAGTAGAGATGCTATATACAGTAGAGAGGCTATATACAGTAGAGATGCTATATACAGTAGAGAGGCTATATACAGTAGAGATGCTATATACAGTAGCGAGGTTATATACAGTAGAGAGGCTATATACAGTAGAAAGGCTATATACAGTAGAGCCGCTATATACAGTAGAGAGGCTATATACAGTAGAGAGGCTATATACAGTAGCGAGGCTATATACAGTAGAGAGGCTATATACAGTAGAGAGGCTATATACAGTAGAGAGGCTATATACAGTAGAGAGGCTATATACAGTAGCGAGGCTATATACAGTAGAGAGGCTATATACAGTAGAGAGGCTATATACAGTAGCGAGGCTATATACAGTAGAGAGGCTATATACAGTAGAGAGGCTATATACAGTAGAGAGGCTATATACAGTAGAGAGGCTATATACAGTAGCGAGGCTATATACAGTAGAGAGGCTATATACAGTAGCGAGGCTATATACAGTAGAGAGGCTATATACAGTAGAGATGCTATATACAGTAGAGAGGCTATATACAGTAGAGATGCTATATACAGTAGAGAGGCTATATACAGTAGAGATGCTATATACAGTAGAGAGGCTATATACAGTAGAGATGCTATATACAGTAGAGAGGCTATATACAGTAGAGAGGCTATATACAGTAGCGAGGCTATATACAGTAGAGAGGCTATATACAGTAGCGAGGCTATATACAGTAGAGAGGCTATATACAGTAGCGAGGCTATATACAGTAGAGAGGCTATATACAGTAGAGAGGCTATATACAGTAGAGATGCTATATACAGTAGAGAGGCTATAATAGTAGCGAGGCTATATACAGTAGAGAGGCTATATACAGTAGAGAGGCTATATACAGTAGTGTGGCTATGTACAGTAGTGAGGCTATATACAGTAGTGAGGCTATATATAGTAGAGAGGCTATGTACAGGCACCGGTTAGTTGGGCTGATTCATGTAGTATGTACATGTAGATATGGTTAAAGTGACTATGCATATATGACAAACAGAGAGTAGCAGTAGCGTAAACAAAAAGGTTGGCGGGTGGTGGGACACAATGCAGATAGCCTGGTTAGCCAATGTGTGGGGGCACCGGGTAGTAGGGCTAATTGAGGTAGTATGTACATGAATGTATAGTTAAAGTGACTATGCATGTATGATAAACAGAGAGTAGCAGCAGTGTAAAAGACAGGTTTGGAGGGTGATACAATGCAAATAGTCCGGGTAGCCATTTGATGACCTATTCAGGGTCATGTGGCTTGGTGGTAAAAGCTGTTGAGAAGCCTTTTGGTCCTACACTTCGCGCTCGGGGAACCACTTGCCGTGCGGTAGTAGAGAGAACAGTCAATGACTAGGTTGGTTGGGGTCTCTGACAATTTCTAGGGCCTTCCTCTGACAATGCCTGGTGTAGAGGAGCCTAGAGGTCCTGGGCCAGCAGTGATGTACTGGCCGGCAGTGATGCATTACCCTCTGTAGTGCCTTGCGGTCAGAGGCTGAGCAGTTGCCGTACCAGGCAGTGATGCAACCATGCTCTCAATGTTGCAGCTGAAGAACCTTTTGAGGATCTGAGAACCATGCCAAATATTTGTAGTTTCCTGAGGGGGAATAGGCTTTGAAGTGACCTCTTTATGACTGTCTTGGTGTCTTTGGACCATTCTAGTTTGTTGGTGATGTGGACACCAAGGAACTTGAAGCTCTCAACCTGCTCCACTACAGCCCCGTCGATGAGAATGGGGGCATGCTCGGTCCTCCTTTTCCTGTAGTCCACAATCATCTTCTTAGTCTTGGTTACATTGAGGGATACATTGTTATTGTTGAGGGATACATTGTTACGGCCAGGTCTCTGACCTCCTCCCTATAGGCTGTCTCGTCGGTGATCAGGCCTACCACTGTTGTGTCGTCTGCCAAATTAATGATGGTGTTGGAGTCGTACCTGGCCACACAGTCGTCGGTGAAGCACGCACCCCTGGGGTGCCCTAGTGTTGAGGATCAGCGTGGCAGATGTGTTGTTACCTACCCTTACCACCTGGGGCGGCCCGTCAGGAAGTCCAGGATCTAGTTGCAGGCGGAGATGTTTAGTCCCAGGGTCCTTAGCTTAGTGATGAGCTTTGAGGGTACTATGGTGTTAAACACTGAGCTGTAGTCAATGAATATCATTCTCACGTAGGTGTTCATTTTGTCCAGGTGGAAATGGGCAGTGTGGAGTGCAATAGAGATTTCATCATCTGTGGATCTGTTAGGGCGGTATGCATATTGGAGTGGGTCTAGGGTTTCTGGGATAATAGTGTTTATGTGAGCCATTACCAGCCTTTCAAAGCACTTCATGGCTACGGACGTGAGTACTATGGGCTGTAGTCATTTGGCAGGTTGCCTTAGTGTCCTTGGACACAGGGACTATGATGGTCTGCTTGAAACATGTTGGTATTAAAAACTCAATCAGGGACATGTTGAAAATGTCAGTTGGTCAGCGCATGCACGGATCACACGTCCTGGTTATCCGTCTGGCCCCTGTTTAAAGGTTTTACTTACGTCGGCTATGGAGAGCGTGATCATACAGTCATCCGGAACAGCTGATGCTCTCATGCATGCCTCAGTGTTGCTTGTCTCAAAGTGATTTAGCTCGTCTGGTAGGCTCGTGTCACTGGGCAGCTCGCGGCTGTGCTTCCCTTTGTAGTCTGTAATAGTTTGCAAGCCCTGCCACATAAGACTAGCGTCGGAGCCGGTCTAGTACGATTCAATCTTAGCCCCGTATTGGTGCTTTGCCTGTTTGATGGTTCGTCGGAGGGCATGGCAGGATTTCTTATAAGCTTCAGAGTCCCACACCTTGAAAGCAGCAGCTCTACCCTTTAGCTCAGTGAGAATGTTGCCTGTAATCCATGGCTTCTGGTTGGGGTTTGTCTGTACAGTCACTGTGGGGACGACGTCCTCGATGCGCTTATTGATAAAGCCAGTGACTGATGTGGTGTACTCCTCATTGCAATCGGAAGAATCACAAAACATATTCCAGTCCTGTAGCAAAACGGTCCTGAAGTTTAGCATCTGCTTCATCTGACCACTTTTTTATAGACCGAGTCACTGGTACTTCCTGCTTTAATTTTTGCTTGTACGCAGGAATCAGGAGGATACAATTGTGGTCAGATTTACCAAATGGAGGGTGAGGGAGAGCTTTGTACGCGTCTCTGTGTGTGGAGTACAGGTGGTCTAGAATTGTTTTCCCTCTGGTTGCGCATTTAACATGTTGATAGACATTAGGAGCGCCACTTCTGGGTGAGCGGTTTCCTGTTTGCTTATTTCCTTATACAGCTGACTGAGTGCTGTCTTAGTGCCTGTGTTCGTCCGTGGTGGTAAATAAACAGCCACGAAAAGTATAGATGAAAACTCTCTTGGCAAATAGTGTGGTCTACAGTTTATCATAAGGTACTCTACTTCAGGCGAGCAACATTTAGAGACTTCCTTAGATATCGTGCACCAGCTGTTGTTAACAAATATGCACAGACCCCCCTGTCTTACTGGAGTGTGATGTTCTATCTAGCCGGTGCAGAGTATATCCTGCTAACTGAATATCCATGTCATCATTCAGCCACGATTCCGTGAAACATAAGATGTTACAGTTTTTGATGTCCCGTTGGAAGGATATTTGTGATCGTACCTCATCTAATTTATTGTCCAACGATTGCACGTTGGCGAGTCATATTGATGGTAACGGCAGCTTTCCCACTTGACCTCGGAATCCTTACGAGGCACCCCGCTCTGTGTGCTCTGTGTGCTCTGTACTCGCTTCTCTTTCTCTTGCAAGTAATGGGGATGTCGGCCTTGTCGGGTGTTTGCCGTATATCCTGTGCTTCCTGTATATCCTGTGCTTCCTGTATATCCTGTGCTTCCTGTATATCCTGTGCTTCCTGTATATCCTGTGCTTCCTGTATATCCTGTGCTTCCTGTATATCCTGTGCTTCCTGTATATCCTGTGCTTCCTGTATATCCTGTGCTTCCTGTATATCCTGTGCTTCCTGTATATCCTGTGCTTCCTGTATATCCTGTGCTTCCTGTATATCCTGTGCTTCCTGTATATCCTGTGCTTCCTGTATATCCTGTGCTTCCTGTATATCCTGTGCTTCCTGTATATCCTGTGCTTCCTGTATATCCTGTGCTTCCTGTATATCCTGTGCTTCCTGCTCATTGATCCGAGGTGAGTGATTGCTGTCCTGATTTTCAGAAGCTCTTTTTTGCCTGTGGCAGAAACATTGTGTACAAAATCATTTAAGAAGAAGAAAAAACACATAATAGCACAATTGGTTAGTCGCCTGTAAACGGCTGCCATTTTAATGGATCCCCATTAGCTGCTGTGTGTGTGTGTGTGTGTGTGTGTGTGTGTGTGTGTGTGTGTGTGTGTGTGTGTGTGTGTGTGTGTGTGTGTGTGTGTGTGTGTGTGTGTGCGTGCGTGCGTGCGTGCGTGTGTGTGTGTGTGTGTGCTGGTGCGTTTGTTCGTCCGTGTTTGTGTGTGCATGACTCAATCCCCCCTCCCTGCCCCTCTCCACTCCTCTCTGACAGTTATCCTAAGGTATGTTGATTAGGCTTTGTTAGGTCCTTCTTAATCTTCATTAAAGATTTAAGCAGAAAAAACCCACTGGAGAAATTCACCAATTAAATATTGAACTAGAGATAACTCCTATCTGTGACTTCCACCTTTAATGAGTGCTCAGAGCTTAGCCACTCTCTCTCTCTCTCTCTGGCTCCCTCTCTATCTATCTGTCTCGCTCTCAAATAAATTTCAATTCAATTTAATGCAATTTATAGGGATGGGAAACACATGTTTACATTTCCAAAGTGAAATATATAATTAACAAAGTGAAATAAACAATAAAAAATGAAGAGTAAACATTACATTACAAAATTTCCAAAAGAATAAAGAAATGTCAAACGTCATATGTCTATATTCAGTGTCGGAACGATGTGCAAATTAAAGTTAAAGTACAAAATGGAAAATAAATAAACATAAATATGGGTTGTATTTACAATGGTGTCTGTTCTTCACTGGTTGCCCTATTCTTGTGGCAACAGGTCACAAATCTTGCTGCTGTGATGGCACACTGTGGTATTTCACCTAACATATATGGGAGTTTATCAAAATGGTATTTATTTTTCCAATTCTTTGTGGATCTGTGTAATCTGAGGGAAATACAGGCATGCCTCTCTAATATGGTCATACATTGGGCAGGAGGTTAGGAAGTGCAGCTCAGTTTCCACCTCATTTTGTGGGCAGTGTGTACATAGCCTGTCTTCTCTTGAGAGCCAGGTCTGCCTACGGCGGCCTTTCTCAATAGCAAGGCTATGCTCACTGAGTCTGTACAAAGATTACCTTAATTTTGGGCCGGTCACAGTGGTCAGGTATTCTGCCACTGTGTACTCTCTGTTGAGGGCTAAATAGCATTCTAGTTTGCTTTTGTAAATTCTTTCCAATGTGTCAAGTAATTATCTTTTTGTTTTCTCATGATTTGGTTGGGTCTAATTGTGCTGCTGTCCTGGGGCTCTGTGGGGTGTGTTTGTGTTTGTGAACAGAGCCCCAGGACCAGCTTGCTTAAGAAACTCTTCTCCAGGTTCATCTCTCTGTAGGTGATGGATTTGTTATGGAAGGTTCGGGAATCACTTCCTTTTAGGTGGTTGTAGAATTTAACGTCTCTTTTCTGGATTTTGATAATTAGTGGGTATCGGCTTAATTCAGCTCTACATACATTATTTGGTGTTTTACGTTGTACACTGACCCCAGTCCTCACAGCCATAAAGGGCAATGGGTTCTATAACTGATTCAAGTATTTTTATCCAGATCCTAATTGGTATATACACATTTATGATTGTTTTGATGGCATGGAAGGCCCTTCTTGCCTTGTCTGTCAGATCGTTCACAGTTTTGTGTTACCTGTGGTGCTGTTTAGGCCGAAGTATGTATTGTTTTTTGTGTGCTCTAGGGCAACGGTGTCTAGATGGAATTTGTATTCATGGTCCTGACAACATTACCTTTTTTTGAACAGCATTATTTTTGTCTTACTGACATTTACTGTCAGGGCCCAGGTCTGACAGAATCTATGCAGAAGATCTAGGTGCTGCTGAAGGCCCTCATTGGTTTGGGACAGAAGCACCAGACCATCAGCAAACAGAAGACATTTGACTTCAGAGTCTGGTAGGGTGAGGCCGGGTGCTGCAGACTGTTCTCCTGTCCTTGACAATTTGTTGGTATATATGTTGAAGAGGGTGGGGCTTAAGCTACATCCCTTTCTCAACCCCCAGCCCTGTCGAAAGAATTGTGTGTTTTTGCCATTTTTATAATGTTGTCTGTTTTGTCCCCTAACACCACTTTCCATCAGTTTGTATAGCAGACCCTCATGCCAAATGGAGGCAAAAGCTTTTTGATATCAACAAAGACATTGCCTTTGTTTTGGTTTGTTTGTCAATTGGGGTGTGCAGGGTGAATACGTGGTCTGTTGAACGGTAATTTGGTAAAAAGCCAGTTTGACATTTGCTCAGTACATTGTTTTCGCTGAGGAAATGAACGAGTCTGCTGTTAATGATAATACAGAGGATTTTCCCAAGGTTGCTGTTGATGCATATCCCCAGGAGTTATTGGGATCAAATTTGTCTCCACTTTTGTCAATTGGGGTGATCAGTCCTTGGTTCCAAATTTTGGGGAACATGCCAGAGCTAAGGATGATGTTAAAGAATTTAAGTATAGCCAATTGGAATTTGTGGTCTGTATATTTTTTAAATTTCATTTAGGATACAATCAACCCCACAGGCCTTTGTGGTTTGGAGGGTTTGTGTTTTGTCCTGCAGTTCATTCAATGTAATTGGAGAATCTAGTTGGTTCTGGTAGTCTTTAATAGTTGATTCTAAGATTTGTATTTTATTTATTTATTTCACCTTCATTTAACCAGGTAGGCAAGTTGAGAACAAGTTCTCATTTACAATTGAGACCTGGCCAAGATAAAGCAAAGCAGTTCGACACATACAATGACACAGAGTTACACGTGGAGTAAAACAAACATACAGTCAATAATACAGTATAAACATGTCTCTATACGATGTGAGCAAATTAGGTGAGATAAGTGAGGTAAAGGCAAAAAAAAGGCCATGGTGGCAAAGTAAATACAATATAGCAAGTAAAACACTGGAATGGTAGATTTGCAGTGGAAGAATGTGCAAAGTAGAAATACAAATAATGGGGTGCAAAGGAGCAAAATAAATAAATAAATAAAATAAATACAGTAGGGAAAGAGGTAGTTGTTTGGGCTAAATTATAGGTGGGCTATGTACAGGTTCAGTAATCTGTGAGCTGCTCTGACAGTTGGTGCTTAAAGCTAGTGAGGGAGATAAGTGTTTCCAGTTTCAGAGATTGTTGTAGTTCGATCCAGTCATTGGCAGCAGAGAACTGGAAGGAGGGGCGGCCAAAGAAATAATTGGTTTTGGGGGTGACCAGAGAGATATAGCTGCTGGAGCGTGTGCTACAGGTGGGTGATGCTATGGTGACCAGCAAGCTGAGATAAAGGGGGACTTTACCTAGCAGGGTCTTGTAGATGACATGGAGCCAGTGGGTTTGGCGATGAGTATGAAGCGAGGGCCAGCCAACAAGAGAGTACAGATCGCAATGGTGGGTAGTATATAGGGCTTTGGTGACAAATGGATTGCACTGTGATAGACTACATCCAATTTGTTGAGTAGGGTATTGGAGGCTATTTTGAAAATGACATCGCCAAAGTCGAGGATTGGTAGGATGGTCAGTTTTACAAGGGTATGTTTTGCAGCATGAGTGAAGGATGCTTTGAAATAGGAAGCCAATTCTAGATTTAACTTTGGATTGGAGATGTTTGATGTGGGTCTGGAAGGAGAGTTTACAGTCTAACCAGACACCTAGGTATTTGTAGTTGTCCACGTATTCTAAGTCAGAGCTGTCCAGAGTAGTGATGTTGGACAGGCGGGCAGGTGCAGGCAGCGATCGGTTGAAGAGCATGCATTTAGTTTTACTTGTATTTAAGAGCAATTGGAGGCCACAGAAGGATAGTTGTATGGCATTGAAGCTTGCCTGGAGGGTTGTAAACACAGTGTCCAAAGAAGGACCAGAAGTATACAGAATGGTATCGTCTGCGTAGAGGTGGATCAGAGACTCACCAGCAGCAAGAGCGACATCATTGATGTATACAGAGAGGAGAGTCGGTCCAAGAATTGAACCCTGTGACACCCCCATAGAGACTGCCAGAGGTCCGGACATCAGACCCTCCGATTTGACACACTGAACTCTATCAGATAAGTAGTTGGTGAACCAGGCGAGGCAATCATTTGAGAAACCAAGGCTGTCGAGTCTGCCGATGAGTATGTGGTGATTGACAGAGTCGAAAGCCTTGGCCAGATCAATGAATACGGCTGCACAGTAATGTTTCTTATCGATGGCGGTTAAGATATCGTTTAGGACCTTGAGTGTGGCTGAGTTGCACCCATGACCAGCTCTGAAACCAGATTGCATAGCAGAGAAGGTATGGTGAGATTCGAAATGGTTGGGAATCTGTTTGTTGACTTGGCTTTCGAAGATCTTAGAAAGGCAGGGTAGGATAGATATAGGTCTGTAGCAGTTTGGGTCAAGAGTGTCACCCCTTTTAAGAGGGGGATGACCGCAGCTGCTTTCCAATCTTTGGGAATCTCAGATGACAAGAAAGAGAGGTTGAACAGGCTAGTAATAGGGGTGGCAACAATTTCGGCAGATAATTCTAGAAAGAAAGGGTTCAGATTGTCTAGCCCGGCTGATTTGTAGGGGTCCAGATTTTGCAGCTCTTTCAGAACATCAGCTGACTGGATTTGGGAGAAGGAGAAATGGGGAAGGCTTGGTGAGTTGCTGTGGGGGGTGCAGTGCTGTTGACCGGGGTAGGTATGCGATCATGTATATGTTTTTGCTGTTTGTTCTTTGTTATAGAGCCAAATAGATTGGAGAAGTGGTTTATCCATACATCTCCGTTTTGGATCGATAACTCTTCGTGTTGTTGTCTGTTTAGAGTTTTCACATTTTTGCAGAAGTGGTTAGATTCTATGGATTATTTAATTACATCGAGCTGATTTCTGACATGCTCTTCATTCTTTTTCCGTAGTGTATTTCTGTATTGTTTTAGTGATTCACCATAGTGAAGGCGTAGGCTCAGGTTTTCTGGGTCTCTATGTTTTTGGTTGGACACGTTTCTTAATTTCTTTCTTCGGTTTATGCATTCTTCATCAAACCATTTGTCATTTTTCAATTTGATAGGGAAGCTGAGAGGTCGAATATACTGTTTAGGTTTACTACTGCTGAGTTTACACCTTCACTGTTACAGTGAAACCTTTTGTCCAGGAAATTGTCCAAAAGGGATTCATTTGTTGTTGCCTAATAGTTTTTTGTTGGATTTCTTAATATTGTTTAGTTCCTTTGGCTTTGATGCCTCATGATTGAGTATTGCTCTGTTCAAGTAGAGTGTGATTTTGCTGTGATCTGATAGGGGAGTCAGTGGACTGACTGTGAATGCTTTCAGAGACTCTGGGTTGAGGTCAGTGATAAAGTAGTCGACAATACTACTGCCAAGAAATGAGCTATAGGTGTACTGTACCTACCATAGGACTCCCTTCGAACCATTGACTATGTACTACATACCCAGCGTACAAAAGGGCTGTAAGAGTTGTGACCCATTTTTGTTGGTTATGTTGTCATAGTTGTGTCTAGGAGGGCATATGTGGGAGGGAATGCTGTCACCCCCAGGCAGGTGTTTGTCCCCCTGTGTGCTGACGGTGTTGGGTTCTTGTCCAGTTCTGGCATTTAGGTTTCCACAGTCCCTGAGCCTGTAGTTTGTTGATCTTCCAGTCTAGGATGGAGAAGCTGTCATCACTAAAGTCTGGGATCTCTAGTGGGGGGGTATAGGTGGCACACGGGAGGACAATTTTCTCTGTGGAGATAAGTTCCTTAGTAAATTCTAGCTAAATGTAAAATGTTCCTGTTTTGACTAATTTAATAGAGTGGGTTAGGTCTGCTCTATACCAAATTAGCATACCCCCTGAGTCTCTTCTCTGTTTCACATCTGGTAGTTTGGTGGATGGGACTACCAGCTCTCTGTAACCTAGAGGGCAACCAGTGGGTCCTTCTCCTCTATTTCCAATGTCTTTGATGAAGTCTGGGTTCCTGCTCTTTAGGCCAAAGCCAGATGACCTCATATCTTGTATATTCCATGATGAGATAGTAAACACTTTGTGTTCCATAGTGTCTAGTGTTGTTTTTGTGTGTTTAAGGCCCAGACCATCATAGTAGGTGTGAGCAGAGCATGTTGAGCATCTGATACAGACCTCTTAGGTCACAGGATGAGGCTTGGGCGGGTGTAATAGTGGGGGTTGGGCCTGTTGCTCTGCTCACGGCCTGGGCGTATGTCTTGCTGTCATGTTGAGGTCCTTGCCATAGGAGCAGGGAGCATGGGGAAAGTGTAAGAAGCCTCTCTCTCTCTCTCTCTCTCTCTATCCAAAAACTTTCTTCTGGTGTTTGTTTAATTAGTACCAAAAGGATTTGCTTATCATCAATCATGTTTTCAAGATACAGAAATCATCCCTGTATGAATCAAAACAGAGCATCATGTAATGCATCATACAGGGATTTTAAAAGTAGTTGTTGTTGTTTTGATTGCTGACAAGCAAAACATTTTGGGACTATGTCAACAATGGACTATTGAAACAAATACTAAAAGATTGTTTTCGGCAGAGTTTTCCTTTAACCGATAAGAGTTTAAGCCCCGTCTAGCCTAACTGCTGTTAGCACATTCAAACAAATTGAATAACAGATTCACTACATGGAACAACAGTGGCCGTGAGTGTCTCACCTTTCCACAACCAGAACTGTTCGGACGTTACGGGCAGAGGTTGGCAGATCGGCTGTACCGACTTCAGACGAGTGTTGTGAGGCCTGTGGCCTACAGCAACATGTACGTGGCCGTGAGTGTCTCACCTTTCCACAACCAGAACTGTTCGGACGCTACGGGCGGAGGTTGGCAGATCGGCTGTACCGACTTCAGACGAGTCTTGTGAGGCCTGTGGCCTACAGAAACATGTACGTGGCCGTGAGTGTCTCACCTTTCCACAACCAGAACTGTTCGGACGCTACGGGCGGAGGTTGGCAGATCGGCTGTACCGACTTCAGACGAGTGTTGTGAGGCCTGTGGCCTACAGCAACATGTACGTGGCCGTGAGTGTCTCACCTTTCCACAACCAGAACTGTTCGGACGCTACGGGCGGAGGTTGGCAGATCGGCTGTACCGACTTCAGACGAGTCTTGTGAGGCCTGTGGCCTACAGAAACATGTACGTGGCCGTGAGTGTCTCACCTTTCCACAACCAGAACTGTTCGGACGCTACGGGCGGAGGTTGGCAGATCGGCTGTACCGACTTCAGACAAGTCTTGTGAGGCGTGTGGCCCTACAGCAACATGTACGTGGCCGTGAGTGTCTCAACTTTCCACAACCAGAACTGTTCGGACGCTACGGGCGGAGGTTGGCAGATCGGCTGTACCGACTTCAGACAAGTCTTGTGAGGCCTGTGGCCCTACAGCAACATGTACGTGGCCGTGAGTGTCTCAACTTTCCACAACCAGAACTGTTCGGACGCTACGGGCGGAGGTTGGCAGATCGGCTGTACCGACTTCAGACGAGTCTTGTGAGGCCTGTGGCCCTACAGCAACATGTACGTGGCCGTGAGTGTCTCACCTTTCCACAACCAGAACTGTTCGGACGCTACGGGCGGAGGTTGGCAGATCGGCTGTACCGACTTCAGACGAGTCTTGTGAGGCCTGTGGCCTACAGCAACATGTACGTGGCCGTGAGTGTCTCACCTTTCCACA
Source organism: Oncorhynchus tshawytscha (assembly GCF_018296145.1). Taxonomy (NCBI): domain Eukaryota; kingdom Metazoa; phylum Chordata; class Actinopteri; order Salmoniformes; family Salmonidae; genus Oncorhynchus; species Oncorhynchus tshawytscha. Next base: position 26,046 of record NW_024608432.1, read on the forward strand.
ACCAGAACTGTTCGGTCGCTACGGGTGGAGGTTGGCAGATCGGCTGTACCGACTTCAGACGAGTCCCAAGACGCTTGTGGGGGTTGTAGAGCAAAACTGAGAACACCATAGTGTTCATGAGAGTCTCATCTTTCTCCATAGAGGGATTATAATTGTTTGGAAGCTGCAGACACATTTTTGAGAAGACCATTTTCGGGACAACTTTCTATCGTTGGATGCAACCTTTGGCATCAGAGGCACCATCCCCATCCAAAACACCCAACTGAATCCTACTCGAAGGTAACAGCACTCACTGTTGCCCCTAGTGGAACGGTTTCCACGTCCTCTCCCGACGTAATCAGACATGGATGGATGTTGAATACTGACTTGTATCATGGGTGACCTGGCTGCTTTTCCTTACACTGTTGGTGGAATACCAAAAGGACTAGTCAAGTGAATCAACTGCTGAGTTCAACCACCACTCATGTATCCCTCCACCTCTCCCACCTCACCCCCTAAAGCAACACATATCCCTCCACCTCTCCCACCTCACCCCCTAAAGCAACACATATCCCTCCACATCTCCCATCTCACCTACCACATATCCCTCCACCTCTCCCACCTCACCCGAAAGCACCACGTATCCCTCCACCTCTCCCACCTCACCCCTAAAGCACCACATATCCCTCCACCTCTCCCACCTCACCCCAAAAGCAACACATATCCCTCCACCTCTCCCACCTCACCCCTAAAGCACCACATATCCCTCCACCTCTCCCATCTCACCTACCACATATCCCTCCACATCTCCCCCTCACCCCCTAAAGCACCACATATCCCTCTACATCTCCCACCTCACCCCCTAAAGCACCACATATCCCTCCACATCTCCCACCTCACCCCCTAAAGCACCACATATCCCTCCACATCTCCCACCTCACCCCCTAAAGCACCACATATCCCTCCACATCTCCCACCTCACCCCCTAAAGCACCACATATCCCTCCACCTCTCCTACCTCACCTACCACATATCCCTCCACCTCTCCCACCCCACCCACCACATATCTCTCCACCTTCCCACCTCACCTACCACATATCCCTCCACCTCTCCCACCCCACCCCACCCACCACATATCCCTCCACCTCTCGCACCTCACCCCTGAAAGGACCACATATCCCTCCACCTAACCAGCAACACCCCTACGGCACCAAATATCCCTCTACCTAAAGCACCTAATGTATCTTTCCACCTACACCATCCCACCCCCTCAAGCACCTTGGACATCCTTCCACCTATCCCACTTCAGCACACCTCAGATATCCCTCCACCTCTCAACCCTAAACTACTTAATGTATCCTTCCACCTACACCACATCCCCTTGTAAAGGCATCCGCATACTAGGTTCGGTTTGCTCCTAGCAGAACTCGCCCAGACGAACGTCTGTGAGACCATCGCTTGAAGAATTAATGTTTGTCCCGCTTTCAAACACCAAAACAAAACATATTGTCATAATATGTGATCGAACTGTCTCGCCTGGTACATCAAACCGGACAAAGCATTCAGATGAGCACCACATGACCTACTTTACCCGTTGCTCTATCAATGGTTTCCAGCACACAGCTTAATTCATTCCAGGTCAGATCTGTGTGCTGGAAAACATTGTTTTTCTCTGATCTCCCTCTCCAATCTCGCACCTGTTAATCTCAGGAATTAACAGAGTATATTCCAGACTCCCAACACCCCCAGGCTGCAGAACAGGAATACTGTCTAGACTGTTTTCCACCTCATCCACTTAGCACTAACCCTAATTGACTCTCCTGTTTTTTCCATCGGCCTCTCCAAGGTGACGTGGGTGAGGAAATAAAACAATGGAGAATGGGGGATCATAATTACGAAGGCCTTAACAAAACAAATTGCATTTAAGTTTTCCCAGGCCGGAGCGACTTGGACCCTAATGGGTCTCGGTTTGTTTTAGCTGTAAAAAGGTCTCTGCGGTGGATAGGTTTACCCCAGAGGATTCTGGTCATTTACCACACTCTTAATGATTTATCAGGTAACACACAGAAAGCATTGGCTTCTCTACTGTGGGTCGCCCAAACATAACACACTGAAAGAGAGAGAGAGAGAGAGAGCTACAGGTCGATCAAGCACAAACATGCTAGCACACTGGAGAGGTGAGAACGAGGAAGAGAGACAGGGAGGGGGAGGACTATGAAGTACCACAGGTTGGAGAGAAGGAGGATGTGAGAGAACTGAGAGGTAGAGAATGGAGACTTGGGAGAGGAGAAAGAAAGAGAAAAGAGAGAGAGAGAGAGAGGGAGAGAGAGAGAGACACAGAGAGAGAGAGAGAGAGAGAGAGAGAGACACAGAGAGAGACACAGAGAGAGAGAGCGAGAGATGGGAAAGGATGAGGAGACAGAAAAGAGGGTGGGAGAGAGATGGAGACATTGGAGAGGAGGAGGAGAGAGAAAAGAGATGGGGAAAGGTATGTAGAGGAAGGGAAACAGGGTATTTGAAGGTCCTTACTGAAAAAATGGGAAGGTGATTGGAAGCACCTGATATCTCCTCTCCTCATGGAAGCCTTTTGAGAATGCCACATAATATACATATTTAAGATCTTAATTTAAAAAAGAATAGTTTAGAAAAATAATCCTGCAGCAATAGGAAATTATAACAATTGTGTAGATTATAATTAATGAACATTTTTTGTAGGGGTTGATACACTTTTCATAAGGGAAAAATTACGTTTGACATTTCAAAGTGGAAATGACCAACTTCAGAAGCCTTTTTGAACCTGAAATACACTTTCCCAGGAAAGTAATCCTGAAACAGGGTGATCAAATTAAGATCTTACATCTGTAACATGTAGCATATAGCTAACATATGTTAGGCTATAAGACAAAGCCTGAACACACCAGCGGGGCATCTGAACACGATTAAAGAGGTGCTTAATAAAATAATAGCCTTTCCTCTGTTATAAATCCATAAAAATTACACCGGTGCCTGAGTTTCTCTTGTTTTCTCTGAATAATAGATGAAAACAAATTCCTGCAGGTTCTAATTAGATCAACAGGAAATGAGAATTTATTGGAATGTGGGCCATTGGAAAATGTCGTAATGAATATTTACTCAACTGTTACTCTAATACAGCCATGGTGTTATATGATTCATGGTCCCCACTCCACCAGAGCAATGCTATTACACCGTACCCAAACCGGACGCACGCGTGCACCATCGTGCGCAATCGTGCGCAAATTGATTTTGTCGTCCCACACCAAACGCGATCATGACACGCAGGTTGAAATATCAAAACAAACGCTGAACCAATTATATTAATTTGGGGACAGGTCGAAAGCATAGCAATTTAGCTAGCTAGCTTGCAGTTGCTAGATCATTTGTTCTACTTAGCTAGCGTGCTGTTGCTAGATAATTTGTCCTGGGATATAAACGTTGAGTTGTTATTTTACCTAAAATGCACAAGGTCCACTTCTCCGACAATTATTTCACACATAAAATGGTCAAGCGAATAGTGTATAGTCATCTCTCCTCCTTCCAGGCTTTTTCTTCTTTGGACTTTATATGGCGATTAGCATCTAACTTTCATAGTTACCACGACGACCGACCAAATTCAGTTAATCTTTCAATCACCCATGTGGGTATAACCAATGAGGAGATGGAACGTGGGTATCTGCTTGTATAAACCAATGAGGAGATGGGAGAGGCAGGACTTGCACCGTGATCAGCATCACAAATAGAACTGACTTCTATTTTAGCCCTTGGTAACGCAGACGCTCGTTGGCGCGCGCGAGCAGTGTGGGTGCAATAATTGAATGACGTATGTTTAAATGTATTTTGTAATGCGAGCGGTGTGGTCAGCATGTTAGACTGTTCATGGTCCCCACTCCAACACAGCCATGATATTAGATTATTCATGGTCCCCACTCCAACACAGACATGATATTAGACTATTCATGGTCCCCACTCCAACACAGCCATGATATTAGATTATTCATGGTCCCCACTCGAACACAGCCATGCTATTAGATTATTCATGGTCCCCACTCCAACACAGACATGATATTAGACTATTCATGGTCCCCACTCCAACACAGCCATGATATTAGACTATTCATGGTCCCCACTCCAACACAGACATGATATTAGACTATTCATGGTCCCCACTCCAACACAGCCATGATATTAGATTATTCATGGTCCCCACTCCAACACAGACATGATATTAGATTATTCATGGTCCCCACTCCAACACAGACATGATATTAGACTATTCATGGTCCCCACTCCAACACAGACATGATATTAGACTATTCATGGTCCCCACTCCAACACAGCCATGATATTAGATTATTCATGGTCCCCACTCCAACACAGACATGATATTAGACTATTCATGGTCCCCACTCCAACACAGCCATGATATTAGACTATTCATGGTCCCCACTCCAACATAGCCATGATATTAGACTATTCATGGTCCCCACTTCAACACAGCCATGATATTAGACTATTCATGGTCCCCACTCCAACACAGCCATGATATTAGATTATTCATGGTCCCCACTCCAACACAGCCATGATATTAGACTATTCATGGTCCCCACTCCAACACAGCCATGATATTAGACAATTCATGGTCCCCACTCCAACACAGCCATGATATTAGACTGTTCATGGTCCCCACTCCAACACAGCCATGATATTAGACTGTTCATGGTCCCCACTCCAACACAGCCATGATATTAGACTATTCATAAAGGTTTAATGGAAATTCAATTATCCAATAGATAGAGTGCGTAGTGTTTTAGACAGTATAAAGGGAGGGAGGGAGAGAGACTGAGCTACAGAAAAAGAAGGAACAGCACGTCAGAAATCAGATCAATGTAATTGAAGAATCCATAGACTCTAACCACTTCTGGGAAAATTGGAAAACACTAAACAAACACGAAGAATTAGAGATGGAGATGTATGGGTAAATCACTTCTCCAATCTTTTTGGCTCTATAACAAAGAATAAAGAGCAAAAACATATACATGATCACATACAAATCTTAGAATCAACTATTAAAGACTACCATAACCCACTGGATTCTCCAATTACCTTGAATGAGCTACAGGACAAAATAAAAACCCTCCAACCCAAAAAAGGCATGTGGTGTTGATGGTATCCTTAATGAAATGATCAAATGTACAGACAACAAATTCCAAATGGCTATACTAAAACTCTTTAACATCATCCTTAGCTCTGGCATCTTCCCCAATATTTGGAACCAAGGACTGATCACCCCAATCCACAAAGTGGAGACAAATTTGACCCCAATAACTACCGTGGGATATGCATCAACAGCAACCTTGGGACAATCCTCTGCATTATCATTAACAGCAGACTCGTACATTTCCTCAATCAAAACAATGTACTGAGCAAATGTCAAATTGGCTTCATACCAAATTACCGTACAACAGACCATGTATTCACCCTGCACACCTAATTGACAAACAAAACAAAGGCAAAGTCTTCTCATGCTTTGTTGATTTCAAAAAACTCAATTTGGCATTAGAATCTGCTATACAATTTGATGGAAAGTGGTATTGGGGGTAAAACATACGACATTATAAAATCCATGTACACAAACAACAAGTGTGCGATTAAAATTGGCAAAAAACACACACATTTCTTCCCACAGGGCCGTGGGGTGAGACAGGGATGCAGCATAAGCCCCACCCTCTTCAGCATATATATCAACTAATTGACGCCGGCACTAGAAAAGTCTGCAGCACCCGGCCTCACCCTACTAGAATTTGAAGTCAAATGTCTACTGTTTGCTGATGATCTGGTGCTTCTGTCACCAACCAAGGAGAGCCTACAGCAGCACCAAGATATTCTGCACAGATTCTGCCAGACCTGGCCGCTGACAGTAAATCTCAGTAAGACCAAAATAATGGTGTTCCAAAAAAGGTCCAGTCTCCAGGACCACAAATACAAATTCCATCTAGACACTGTTGCCCCAGAGCACACAAAAACTATACATACCTTGGCCTAAACATCAGCGCCACAGGTAACTTCCACAAAGCTGTGAACGATCTGAGAGACAAGGCAAGATGGGCCTTCTATGCCATCAAAAGGAACATAAAATTCAACATACCAATTAGGATCTGGCTAAAAATACTTGAATCAGTCATAGAACCCATTGCCTATTATTGTTGTGAGGTCTGGGGTCCGCTCACCAACCAAGATTTCACAAAATGGGACAAACACCAAATTGAGACTCTGCATGCAGAATTCTGCAAAAATATCCTGAGTGTACAACGTAGAACACAAAATAATGCATTCAGAGCAGAATTAGGCCGATACCCACTAATTATCAAAATCCAGAAAAGAGCTGTTAAATTCTACAACCACCTAAAAGGAAGAGATTCCCAAACCTTCCAGAACAAAGCCATCACCTACAGAGAGATGAACCTGGAGAAGAGTCCCCTAAGCAAGCTGGTCCTGGGGCTCTGTTCACAAACACAAACACACCCCACAGAGCCCCAGGACAGCAGCACAATTAGACCCCACAGAGCCCCAGGACAGCAGCACAATTAGACCCCACAGAGCCCCAGGACAGCAGCACAATTAGACCCCAACCAAACCATGAGAAAACAAAAAGATAATTACTTGACACATTGGAAAGAATCAACAAAAAAACAGAGCAAACTAGAAACCTATTTGGCCCTAAACAGAGAGTACACAGAGGCAGAATACCTGACCACTGTGACTGACCCAAACTTAAGGAAAGCTTTGACTATGTACAGACTCAGTGAGCATAGCCCTGCTATTGAGAAAGGCCGCCGTAGGCAGACATGGCTCTCAAGAGAAGACAGGCTATGTGCACACTGCCCACAAAATGAGGTGGAAACTGAGCTGCACTTCCTAACCTCCTGCCCAATGTATGACCATATTAGGGACGCGTATTTCCCTCTGATTACACAGATCCACAAAGAATTCGAAAACAAAACCAATGATAATAAACTCCCACATCTACTGGGTGAAATACCACAGTGTGCCATCACAGCAGCAAGATTTATGACCTGTTGCCACAAAAAAAGGGCAACCAGTGAAGAACAAACACCATTGTAAATACAACCCATATTTATGCTTATTTATTTTCCCTTGTGTACTTTAACCATTTGTACATCGTTGCAACGCTGTATATATGCATAATATGACATTTGTAATGTCTTTATTGTTTTGAAACTTCTGTATGTGTAATGTTCACTGTTAATATTTATTGTTTATTTCACCTTTGTATATTATCTACCTCACTTGCTTTGGCAATGTTAACACATGTTTCCCATGCCAATAAAGCCCCTTGAATTGAATTGAATTGAGAGACAGACAGATAAAGAAACAGAGAGAAAGGGGGGGTAGAGAGAGAGAGACATAGAGAGACAGAGAGAGAGGGTGGGTGTGTAGAGACAGAGAGACAGAGAGACAGAGAGACAGAGAGAGAGAGGGTGGGTGTGTAGAGACAGAGAGACAGAGAGACAGAGAGACAGAGAGACAGAGAGACAGAGAGACAGAGAGACAGACAGACAGACAGACAGACAGACAGACAGACAGACAGACAGACAGACAGACAGACAGACAGACAGACAGACAGACAGACAGACAGACAGACAGACAGACAGACAGACAGACAGACAGACAGACAGAGAGAGGGGGCTAGAGAGAGAGAGACTGAGAGAGACAGAGAAAGACAGAGACCGAGAGAGAGAGACATGGACAGACAGAGAGAGAGACAGAGAGGGGGGTAGATAGAGAGACAGAGAGAGAGGGGGTAGAGAGAGAGACTGAGAGAGACAGAGACAGACAGATAGAGAGAATGAGATAGAGGGGGTAGAGAGAGACAGATAGAGAGAGACAGAGAGAGGGGAGTAGAGAAAGAGAGACAGATAGAGATACACAGAGAGACAGACAGACAGATAGAGAGAAAGAGATAGAGGGGGTAGAGAGAGAGACAGATAGAGAGACACAGAGAGAGGAGGAGTAGAGAAAGAGACACAGTTAGAGAGAAAGAAAGAGAGACATAGAGAGACACAGAGAGAGAGGGGAGTAGAAAGAGAGAGACAGATAGACAACAAGAAAATAATAGGTAGAGAGAGACCTTCAGAAGTTCACACAAGAAAATTTGGGAGACTAGGGGTTTGCAATCATGTTTATAAACATTGTATGTGTGCATATGTGTGTATATGGAGGGTGATTTGATGGATGTGAGAGCTCACATCTGCATAAGAGATGTGATCAAACATCATGTCCACCAGGCCTTTTAACACCAGGTCTTTTAACACCAGGGGGAGAGAGAGGGGGGGAGAGGGAGAGAGGGGGAGAGAGAGAGGGAGAGAGAGAGAGAGAGAGAGAGAGAGAGAGAGAGAGAGAGAGAGAGAGAGGTAGACCGAGCGAGAGGTAGAGAGAGAGAGAGAGGGGGAGAGAGAGAGAGAGAGAGAGAGAGAGAGAGAGAGAGAGGTAGACAGAGTGAGAGAGGTAGACAGAGTGTGTGAGAGAGAGAGAGAGAGAGAGGTAGACAGAGTGAGAGAGGTAGACAGAGTAAGAGTGAGAGATATATTCACTTTATATATTATCTACCTCACTTGCTTTGGCAATGTTAACACGTTTCCCATGCCAATAAAGCCCTTGAATTGAATTGAAATTGAATTGAGAGGTAGACAGAGTGAGAGAGATGGACAGAGTGAGAGAGGTAGAGTGAAAAAGGTAGACAGAGTGAGAGAGGTAGACAGAGTGAGAGAGGAGAGGGAGGCAGACATGCCATAGGCAGACATGGCTCTCAAGAGAAGACAGGCTATGTGCTCACTGCCCACAAAATGAGGTGGAAACTGAGCTGCACTTCCTATCAAATCAAATCAAATCAAATTTTATTTGTCACATACACATGGTTAGCAGATGTTAATGCGAGTGTAGCGAAATGCTTGTGCTTCTAGTTCCGACAATGCAGTAATAACGAACAAGTAATCTAACTAACAATTCCAAAAAAACTACTGTCTTATACACAGTGTAAGGGGATAAAGATTATGTACATAAGGATATATGAATGAGTGATGGTACAGAGCAGCATAGGCAAGATACAGTAGATGATATCGAGTACAGTATATACATATGAGATGAGTATGTAAACCAAGTGGCGTAGTTAAAGTGGCTAGTGATACATGTATTACATAAGGATGCAGTCGATGATATAGAGTACAGTATCTACGTATGCATATGAGATGAATAATGTAGGGTAAGTAACATTATATAAGGTAGCATTGTTTAAAGTGGCTAGTGATATATTTACATCATTTCCCATCAATTCCCATGATTAAAGTGGCTGGAGTAGAGTCAGTGTCATTGACAGTGTGTTGGCAGTAGCCACTCAATGTTAGTGGTGGCTGTTTAACAGTCTGATGGCCTTGAGATAGAAGCTGTTTTCAGTCTCTCGGTCCCAGCTTTGATGCACCTGTACTGACCTCGCCTTCTGGATGACAGCGGGGTGAACAGGCAGTGGCTCGGGTGGTTGATGTCCTTGATGATCTTTATGGCCTTCCTGTAGCATCGGGTGGTGTAGGTGTCCTGGAGGGCAGGTAGTTTGCCCCGGTGATGCGTTGTGCAGACCTCACTACCCTCTGGAGAGCCTTACGGTTGAGGCGGTGCAGTTGCCATACCAGGCGGTGATACAGCCCGCCAGGATGCTCTCGATTGTGCATCTGTAGAAGTTTGTGATTGCTTTTGGTGACAAGCCGAATTTCTTCAGCCTCCTGAGGTTGAAGAGGCGCTGCTGCGCCTTCCTCACGATGCTGTCTGTGTGAGTGGACCAATTCAGTTTGTCTGTGATGTGTATGCCGAGGAACTTAAAACTTGCTACCCTCTCCACTACTGTTCCATCGATGTGGATGGGGGTGTTCCCTCTGCTGTTTCCTGAAGTCCACAATCATCTCCTTAGTTTTGTTGACGTCCTAACCTCCTGCCCAATGTATGACCATATTAGAGAGACATATTTCCCTCAGATTACACAGATCCACAAAGAAATCGAAAACAAATCCAATTTTGATAAATTCCCATATCTACTGGGTGAAATTCCACAGTGTGCCATCAAAGCAGCAAGATTTGTGACCTGTTGCCACGAGAAAAGGGCAACCAGTGAAGAACACGCACCATTGTAAATACAACCCATATCTATGCTTATTTATTTTATCTTGTGTCCTTTACCATTTGTACATTGTTAAAACACTGTATATATATATATATATATATATAATATGACATTTGTAATGTCTTTATTGTTTTGAAACTTCTGTATGTGTGATGTCTACTGTTCATTTTTATTGTTTATTTCACTTTATATATTATCTACCTCACTTGCTTTGGCAATGTTAACACATGTTTCCCATGCCAATAAAGCCCTTAAATTGAAATTTAATTGAATTGAGAGAGTGAGAGAGAGGTAGACAGTGAGAGAGAGAGGTAGAGTGAGAAAGGTAGACAGAGTGAGAGAGGTAGACAGAGTGAGAGAGGGAGAGGTAGACAGAGTGTGAGAGGTAGACAGAGAGAGAGAGGTAGACAGAGAGAGAGAGGTAGACAGAGAGAGAGAGGTAGACAGAGAGAGAGAGAGGTAGACAGAGTGTGAGAGGTAGACAGAGTGTGAGAGGTAGACAGAGAGAGAGAGGTAGACAGAGTGTGAGAGGTAGACAGAGAGAGAGAGAGGTAGAGTGAGAAAGGTAGACAGAGTGAGAGAGGTAGACAGAGTGAGAGAGGTAGACAGAGTGAGAGAGGTAGACAGAGTGTGAGAGGGAGAGAGAGACTAAAACTGCATATAGACATAATATTCCCTTTAAAATGTTGTTATTCTTTTGGAACTTCTTTGAGTGTAATGTTAAATGTAAATTGTTATTGTTTATTTCACTTTAGTTTATCATCAATTTCACTTGCTTTGGCAATGTTAACCTATATTTCCATGCCAATAAAGCCCCTTGAATTTAATTGAGACAGAGAGGAGGGGGGGGGGCAGGTAGAGAGAGAGTTGTACCAATATGCAAAGAGCGAGACATTGGTGTTGATTATAAAATCCCCCTCCACATCTTCATATTTAATAAACTATCAGGACATACAACATATCCCACTCCATAACATACACTCACTCCATGCTCCATGTAGCACAGTCTCTCCCTGCATGTCTCTTCCATGTTCTTCATGGTCTGTGTCCCAAATGGCCCCCTGTTCTCTATATAGTGCACTACTTTTGAATGGGGCCCATTGAGCTCTGGTCAAAAGTTGTGCGCTATATAGGAATAGAGGGCCATTTGGGATGCTACCCTGTTCTCCAGCATGCTTGACTAGATGAAAGATGTTGTCTGGATCAGTGTATATGTGCTGATATGATGTACATTATCTATTCCCCAAGTCTAAGGAGAGGAGAGGAGAGGAGAGGAGAGGAGGAGAGGAGAGGAGAGGAGAGGAGAGGAGAGGGAGAGGAGAGGAGAGGAGAGGAGAGGAGAGGAGAGGGAGAGGAGAGGAGAGGAGAGGAGAGGAGAGAGAGAGAGGAGAGGAGAGGAGAAGAGAAGAGGGGACGGGATGGGACGAGAGGGGAGGGGAGATGACGAGACCTTTCCTTGTCAATGGTTTTCCTGCCAAATTGGGAGACTTTGAAAACGATGTCATGGGTGAAAATGTAGGTTTTTCTTGGGGGGGGTACCTCTAAATTGGACAGTGACCACCATGGCATCTTTCCTTAAAAAAAAAAATGTAACTTGATCTGCTACTGCTGACTATCAGACAGTGAGGCAGGCTGGTGCTGAGTGGTGGGGGGGAGGGGGGATGTTCACAGCACAGTCATTGGTGTTGAGAGAGCACTGAAGCAGGCAGTCATGACAAGTGATGTGAGAACAACGGAATAATTAACTAGCACTAGCTAGCAGTTTCAGAGATAAGGATAGAGGATTAAACAATGTGCTTTCTAACTTGGTACTGTATGTAGCCAGGACTCCAAACAAAGGGCGTTCCGTTGTTCCGGGGTTTGATAAAATTACTTGTCTGGGACGGTTCAAATAGACTCTGGGATGATAGATCCAAAATTCATACAACAAGTCCTAGAATACATGAAAATATAATGCAATATAATGCTAATGCAACAAATGAGAAAGTTTAGCTTAAAAATGTAGATCAACTATTATGTCTTCACATTCTAAGCGCAGCAATGTAAATGTCCCACCATATCATTTTAACTAAAACCCCAAACCTCAAGTAAATCTTGTAATGTGGAATTTGAGCAAGTTGAGGTAACTAAACTGCTTGGAGTAACACTAGATGGTAAACTGTCAAGGTCAAAACAAACCTGTTCATAATGCAGAAACTAATGGGGATCAATAATAAACCCCAGGAAGAGTAGCTGCTGCCTTGATAGGAACTAATGGGGATCAATAATAAACCCCAGGAAGAGTAGCTGCTGCCTTGATAGGAACTAATGGGGATCAATAATAAACCCCAGGAAGAGTAGCTGCTGCCTTGATAGGAACTAATGGGGATCCATAATAAACCCCAGGAAGAGTAGCTGCTGCCTCGGCAGGAACTAATGGGGATCCATAATAAATACAAATACAAGTAAAACCTGACAGAGCTTGAGAGGATCTGCAGAGAAGAATAGGAGGAACTCCCCAAATTCAGGTGTGCCAAGCTTGTAACTTCATACCCAAAAAGCCTTGAGGCTGTAATCGCTACCAAAGATGCTTCAACATAGTACTGAGTAAACAGGCTCCAACGCTCGTCAAATGTGGCAAATTTTGCAAACTATTACAGACTACGAAGTGAAGCACAGCTGAGACCTGCCCAGTGACATGAGCCTTCCAGACAAGCTAAATAACTTCTAAATACCTTCTTCTCCGAGCATACGCTGACCAACTGGCAAGTGTCTTCACAGAAATGTTCAACCTCTCCCTGTCTGAGTCTGTAATACCAACATGCTTCAAGCAGTCAACCATAGTCCCTATGCCCAAGAACACTAAGGTAACCTCCCTAAATGACTACCGACCGGTAGCACTCACGTCTGTAGCCATGAAGTGCTTTGAAAGGCTGGCCATGGCTCACATGGCCATGGCTCACATGAACACCATTATCCCAGAAACCCTAGACCCACTCCAATTTGCATACCGCACGCACCAACAGATCCACAGATGATGCAATCTCTATTGCACTCCACACTGCCCTTTCCCACCTGGACAAAGGGACACTTATGTGAGAATGCTATTCATTGACTACAGCTCAGCATCCAACACCACAGTGCCCTCAAAGCTCATCACTAAGCTCAGGACCATGGGACTAAACACCTCCCTCTGCAACTAGATCCTAGACTTCCTGACGAGCATCCCCCAGGTGGTAAGGGTAGGTAACAACACATCCGACACACTGATCCACAACCTGTGGGCCCCTCAGGGGTGCGTGCTCAGTCCCCTCCTGTACTCCCTGTTCAATCATGACTCCACGACCAGGCACGACACCAACACCATCATTAATTTTGCCATGACACAACAGTGGTAGGCCTGATCACTGACAACGATGAGACAGCCTATAGAGAGGGGGTCAGAGACCTGACCATGTGGTGCAGGGAGAACAACCTCTGCCTCAACGTGATCAAGACAAAGGAGATGATTGTGGACTACAGGAAAAGGAGGGCCGAGCACGCCGCCATTCTCATCGACAGGGCTGTAGTGGAGCAGGTTGAAAGCTTCAAGTTCCTTGAACAAACTAACATGGTCCAAATACACCAAAACAGTCATGAAGAGGGCACGACAAAACCTATTCCCACTCAGGAGACTGAAAATATTTGACATGGGTCCTCAGATCCTCAAAAGACTTTACAGCTGCACCATCGAGAGCATCCTGACTGGTAGCATCACTGCCTGGTATGGCAACAGACGCCTCAAAAGTCCTCGTTTTCAAACTAGACACTCTAATGTATTTGTCCTCTTACTTAGTTGTGAACCGGGACCTCCCACTCCTCTTTATATTCTGGTTAGGGCCAGTTTGTGCTGTTCTGTGAAAGGAGTAGTAAACAGAGTTGTACGCGATCTTCAGTTTCTTGGCAATTTCTCACATGGAATAGCCGTCATTTCTCAGAACAAGAATAGACAAGTTTCAGAAGAAAGGTCTTTGTTTCTGGCCATTTTGAGCCTGTAATCAAACCCACAAATGCTGATGCCTCAGATACTCAACTAGTCTAAATAAGGCCAGTTTTATTGCTTCTTTAATCAGCACAATAGTTTTCGGCTGTGCTAAATGCAAAATGCTTTTCTAAGGATCAATTAGCCTTCTGTATGTAGATATTCCATTAAAAATCATCCGTTTCCAGCTACAATAGTCGTTTACAACATTAACATTGTATACACTGTATTTCCGATCAATTTGATGTTATTTTAATGGACAAAAATGTAGCTTTTCTTTCAAAAACAGGGACATTTCTAAGTGACTCCAAACGTTTGAATGGTAGTGTGTAAAAGAGAGTGCAGCTCTCTTCTTACAGACATAAATGTCCATCCCACATTTTTGTGCAGAATATGATGAGTACTTAAACTGTCCCCGTGGTAAAACATATTGCTGAATGGAATACTGAGTCCAATGGTTTCAAAACAGAAGCTGCCGCGTGAATATAAATAATGTCATCATAGTCTATTACAGGGAGAAGCCTTGTTTGAACAATCTTCCTTATATTTTCAGAAATGAGGCATGATTTATTTAAATTTAAAAAACAATCATAGATCTCAGCATCTTTCTAAAATGTTCAATGTGTGTTTCCAAAGACAACTTGTCATCAATCCAGATACCCAAGTACTTAGTGTGAGAAACTTGATCATTTTAGGCTCCATTTAGAGTGCAAATACCCAGTCCTCAGGGTCAACGTTACGAAACCTAGAGAACAACAGTTTGATTTGCATTTAACACTAATTTAAGATCAGTAAGTGATTTTTGGATTGTGTAAAAATCGCAAATGGCCTGCTGTGCCCGATGAGGCACAGGAATAAATATCTGTGTCATCTGAGTAGAGATGAATGTTACAGGTGTTAACAGTATTTCCAATGTCATTGTTAAACAATGTGAACAACAATGGTCTCAAAATCGAACCCTGGGGTACTGAGTTAGGCACTTCAATTGATCTCCCGTTCACCATAATGGCCTGTGTTCTGTCACTAAGATAATTGTGAAACCACAAAACAGGCATCAGTGCCAAGGCTTAACCTCAGACCAATTGCTCAATAAGCTAGAGTGATCAGCTGTGTCAAAAGCTTTTGACAAATCTATAAATAGGGCAGGCAGCACAATACATCATAGCATCCAAAGCATTGAGAACATCACTTACAACTTATGTAGTTGCAGTTATAGTAGTAATAGTTCTCTAAAATACAGATTTACATTCACCAAGGACTGAAGTAGACAAGGACGCCTTGATATGGGACGATAGTTGTCAAGATCATAATAATAGTGACTGATTTATTAGAATAAGTAGAATACAATCTCTTGATGTACAGGATCTTCTCTCTCTCATTTCCAGAGGGATGGATGATAGGGCCAGCTGGTTGGATTGATATGTATATGAACTAAAATAAGCCAAAAAAACAACTGTTGGGGCTTTTTGGGGTTTTATACTCCAGTTCAAAATAAGATTTTTTTTTTAGCAATGTATTTAAAAAAAAATATTCTCCCCAATTTCAAGTAACTGTCTGCAACTCGCGGGAGAGGCGAAGCTCAAGAGCCATGCAGAACACAACCGCGACGCTTCTTAACACAGCGAGCATCCAACCCGGAAGAAGTTAGCAACCTGCACTACCTGGCCCACCACAGGAGTCACTAGTGCGACAAGGATATCACTGCCAGCCAAACACTCCCAATCCCAGAAAATCATGCACTGCACCATGGGCCTCCCGGTCACGGCCGGCTGAAACAGAGCCTGGGCTCGAACTCAGAGTCTCTGGTGGCACAGCTAGCACTGTGATGCAGTGCCTTAGACCACTGCGCCAATGTGACTTCTATTAAAACTCTTTTACAATGTTTAACGTTGAGTTAACACCATTTCACAGTAATGTTTTATGATTAATGAAACATACATCTTAAGAATTTACTATCAAACACTTCTGCAGTTCAAATTAAATAATTTGATGTGATGAACCAATCACAAAGGGAGAAATGCAGAGGGGTAAAGCTGTTTTACTACTTAGATTTAGATTGTCATTCATGCAGACACCTAAGGGATAAATGTGGCAACTCCTCTCCTACTGCCATTTTTCAGGATAGGTTTTAGGCTTAGTGGGTGGGTTTTGAGTGGGCATTGGGCTATACATTTTAGCTAGAGCTGGCAACCCTGGTAGGGGAGGAGAGGAGGAGAGGAAAGGAGACTAGGAGAGGAGGAGATGAGAAGAAGAGAGGAGGGGAGGAAAGAATAAAGGAGAGGAGAGAGTCGAGTGGACGTGTGTGTGTGTGTGTGTGTGTGTGTGTGTGTGTGTGTGTGTGTGTGTGTGTGTGTGTGTGTGTGTGTGTGTGTGTGTGTGTGTGTGTGTGTGTGTGCGTGCGTGCGTGCGTGTGTGTGTGTGCGACAGTGGAGGTGATGTGAAGACGTGGGGGCGGGGGTTACATTTTTTATGGCAGTCGTTGGGTCTGCAAACTCAGGCTAGCTCTTGTTATTATAGCTCCTCCAAACTACCACACACACACACACACACACACACACACACGCCTGGCCTCCTTTAGCACCCTGAATTATTGAGTGTGTGTGTTATACAGCGTGTCACAGTATCCATGGGTGCAGCAAAGCCGTATTGTACACTGACATTAGATCAACCAGGTGAATCCAAGTGAAAGATATGATCGCTTGCTGATGTCACTTGTTCAATCCACTTCAATCAGTGTAGATCAGTGGTCACCAATCGGTCCACCACGATTGACTGGTCGATCTCTAAGGCTTTCCTAGTCGATCACCAAACATTTCTGTAAAACAATCTACGATAAAGCCATGCGTTACAATTTTTAAATGTGTTTTGTTGATTCAATGTGTAAGTAAGCATTTCACGGTAAGGTCTACACCTACACATGTGACAAATACAATGTGATTTGATTTGCTTGCATTCAGCCCTTAGCAGTGGAAAAAGTAACCAACATGTCAAACTTGAGAAAAAGTACCGATACCTTAATAGAAAAATACTCAAATAAAATAGAAATCATGGTGAATAACAATCTAACACAGGATACAGTCGAAATAGCAATATCCTTCAATTCCTACTTTATTGACTCTGTCAGGGTACTGACACAGAACCCCTCCACTGGTTTCTTGGGCTCAGTGCTAGTGAATGACACTCAACCTGTCTTCATCATAAGGGAGGTTTCTGAGTCAAAGGTGAACAAGGTGATTAGCTCACTTAAGAACTCTAAAGCCAAAGATGTGTTTGGGCTGGACTCTACCTTTCTTAAAAACTACAAAGAGTCACTCATTGGCCCCATTACTAAGGTCACCAACACATTTATTGGTCTCGGGGTGTTTCCAAGGGTATGGAAGTCGGCCATAGTAACGGCCATCTTTAAATCAGGCGACCCTGCTGACGTGAGTAACTACAGGCCCATTAGTATACTACCTGTGGTGTCAAAGGTTGTTGAAAAGTGTGTAGCAGAACAACTGATTGCCCACCTCAACAACAGCCCCTTCACATTACACTCCATGCAGTTTGGCTTCAGAGCGAAACACTCCACAGAAACGGCCAACTGCTTTCTTCTGGAAAATGTGAAGTCCAATATGGACAAAGGGGGAGTTGTTGGGGCTGTGTTTCTGGACCTAAGGAAGGCTTTTGATACTGTTAACCATGAGATTCTCATCACAAAATTGTCCAAGTTCAACTTTTCCCCCGATGCCTTGAGATGGATGAAATCATACCTTGAAGGCAGAACTCAGCGTGTCAGAGTAAGCAATGAGCTGTCGCCCACTCTTAGCTATGATGTGTGGGTCAATACTGGGGCCCCTCCTGTTCAGCCTGTACATTAATGATCTGCCTTCTGTCTGTACTGGGTCTGAAGTTCAAATGTATGCAGGTGATACAGTGATATATGTGCATGCAAAGAGCAAACAACAAGCTGCACAAAAACTCACTACTGTAATGGTCCAGGTTACAAAGTGGCTCAGTGACTTGTGTTTGCATCTCAATGTGAAAAAAAAACTGTTTGCATGTTCTTCACAAAGAGGGTAACAGATGCTACTGAATCAGATGTCTATGTGTCAGGGGAGAAGCTCCAGGTGGTATCTGATTTTAAGCACCTTGGCATCATACTTGATTACAACCTCTCTTTTAAAAAGCATGTGAAAAAAGTCATTCAGATAACCAAATTCAACCTAGCTAATTTCCGATTTATACGAACTTGTTTGACTACAGAGGTAGCAAAACTGTACTCCAAATCTATGATACTCCCCCACTTAACATACTGCTTGACTAGTTGGGCCCAAGTTTGCTGTACAACATTAAAACCTATTCAATCTGTCTACAAAAAGGCTCTCAAAGTGCTTGATAGGAAGCCCAATAGCCATCATCACTGTTACATCCTCAGAAAGCATGAGCTCCTGAGTTGGGAAAATCTTGTGCAATACACCGACGCATGTCTTGTATTCAATATCCTAAATGGCCTGGCTCCCCCTCCACTCAGTATTTTTGTTAAACAGAAAACCCAGACATATGGCAGCAGATCCACAAGGTCTGCCATGAGAGGTGACTGTATAGTTTCCTTAAGGAAAAGCACCTTTAGTAAATCCGTTTTCTCTGTGAGAGCTTCCCATGTCTGGAATACACTGCCATCAGACACACATAACTGCACCACCTATCACACTTTCACAAAATGTATGAATACATGGCTAAAGGTCAATCAGATTTGTGATCATAATCCCTAGCTGTGTATTTCCGCTTTCCATGTTGTCTGTTGTCTGTAGCTTGTGAAGTGTGGAAACACTTTGTTGCTTTTATGAATTTTGACTTGCTGCTTTTTGTCCTATGTTGCTCTGTATGTATGCTACGTCTTGCTTGTCCTATGTTGCTCTGTCTGTATGCTACATCTTGCTTGTCCTATGTTGCTCTGTCTGTATGCTATGTCTTACTTGTCCTATGTTGCTCTGCGTGTGCTCACTTCTCAATGTCTATATTGTAATAGTTTTTAATAACCTGCCCAGGGACTGAGGTTGAAAATTAGCCGGCTGGCTAAAACAGGCACTTTTACTGAAACGTTGATTAATGTGCACTGTCCCTGTAAAAATAAAATAAACTCAAAGTCACTCAGTAAAATATTACTTGAGTAAAAGTCTAAAAGTATTTGGTTTTAAATATACTTAAGTATCAAAGTAAATGTATTTGTAAATGTAAATGTATTTGCTAAAATATATATAAATAATATGATATTTATATAATAAATATAATAAAATATATCAAAAGTATCAAAAGTTAAAGCATAAATCATTTCACATTCCTTATATTAAGCAAACCAGTCGCCATGATTTTCTTGTTTTATATTTATTTATGGCTAGCCAGGGGCACACTCCGACACTCAGACTTGATTTACAAATTAAGCATTTGTGTTTAGTGAGTCCGCCAAAACACAGTAGGGATGACGAGGGATGTTCTCTTGATAAGTGTGTGAATTTGGACATTTTCCTGTCCTGCTAAGCATTCCAAATGTAAAGAGTACTTTTGGGTGTTATTTTCTTTAGGAATGTAGTGGAGTAAAAGTAAAAGTTGTCAAAAAAATAAAAAGTAAAGTAAAGTACAGATACCCCAAAAAACGATTTAGGTACTTTTTACTTACTGTAAGTACTTTACACCACTGGCAGCCCACCGGGAAGGAAAAGTCTTGCCATTTTGAACTATTTTATGTGTCTGAAGTACCTAGTAGGCCCAGAGAGAAAATCCAGTGCACCTATAGGCCTACCGCTGGCCAATCAGATAGCACAGATCACTGTGTCGGCACAGTTTCCTTGTGCCATAAACTGTAAAAATAAGCCTTGAATGCACAGCAAAGTTGACACTGTGATTTCAAAACGTGTTCTCCCTACTTCCACTCACACAACAGCCAGTACTGCAGCTGCTATGAATGAGTAGAGCAAAGTGTTTAAGATTGTGTTGTTATTATTAGCAGCTTGTGTATTTTTTTTATATTGAGGAATATTTTCCTTTCTCTGGTCACAGGATTAATAACATAAATTGGTGAATGAGGCATGGTTATTTTTATTTAATTTTACCTTTACTTAACTAGGTAAGTCAGTTAAGAACAAATTCTTATTTACAATGATGGCCTACCAAAAGGCAAAAGGCCTCCTGCAGGGAAGGGGGCTCGGATTAAAAATAAAAACAAAAATAAAAATATAGGACAAAACACACATCACGACAAGAGAGACACCACAACACTACATAAAGACAGACGGTAGAAAAACAACGTGAGAACAACATGATAGCAACACAACATGGCAACAGCACATCACGGTAGCAGCAAAAAACATGGTACAAACATTATTGGGCACAGACAACAACACAAAGGGCAAGAAGGTAGACAACAATACATCAAGCAAAGCAGCCACAACTGTCAGTAAGAAATAGTGCAGTGCGACTTAAGTTTTGCCACCAGCTGTACCCTTTTTTCAGTGGAGGAAGGGAGACCGGAGTGATGGTGAGTTGGGTACTAGGCAGCCTCACCCCTGCTCTCTCCCTCCCCTCAGACTGACCATCAGCTGGACCCTTTTTCAGTGGAGGAAGGGAGACCGGAGTGATGGTGAGTTGGGTACTAGGCAGCCTCACCCCTGCTCTCTCCCTCCCTCAGACTGACCATCAGCTGGACCCTTTTTTCAGTGGAGGAAGGGAGACCGGAGCAACGGTGAGTTGGGTAAGAGGCAGCCTCACCCCTGCTCTCTCCCTCCCCTCAGACTGACCATCAGCTGGACCCTTTTTCAGTGGAGGAAGGGAGACCGGAGCAACGGTGAGTTGGGTAAGAGGCAGCCTCACCCCTGCTCTCTCCCTCCCCTCAGACTGACCATCAGATGCTGGCCATCAGTCCAATAAAAAAAAGCAAATTATTATGTTCACTCAGCTGTGCCTCACAAGTAATACAATAAATTATCTATTACCTGTGTGATCATATAGCTGCAATTTTTCAATGTAATTTCAAAATGGTCTGTGAAGAATTTAATCATTATGCAGTGATAATGTATTGGGCATATACCCTGCTGCACAAACCTCATTTCTACAGAACTATTTTTAATTGGCTAATGTTGCATAGGCTTAAGTTTTTACGTCGTGTTTTAAAAAAAAATCAGAGCGTTAGATCTTAGCTTGCATTTTGACTCAGAAAGGGATCTTGACTCAGAAAAGGTTGGTGACCGCTGGTGTAGATGAAGGGTAGGAGACATTGTAAAGATTGATTTTTTTATGCCTTGAAAAAATTGAGACATAGATTGTGTATATGTGAAATTCAGAGGGGGAATGGGCAAGACAAAATAATGAAGTGCCTTTGAACAGGGTATTGTAGTAAGATGCACCGGTTGCTGGGTTTTTCACGCTCAACCGATGGCGTGCATTCACGGAAAGAGGCAAGGCTTCCCCCAAAATGTATCAATCAAAATACAAAATCTGCAGTGCCTTGCAAAATCATTCATCCCCCTTGGCATTTTTCCTATTTTGTTACATTACTATGTGTAATTTAAATATATTTTTATTTGGATTTCATGTAATGGACGTATACAAAATAGTCCAAATTGGTGAGGTGAAATGAAAAAAAAAAAATTGTTTCAAAAAATTTGAAAACATAAAAACCTGAAAGTGGTGTGTGCATATGTATTCACCCCCTTTGCTATGAAGTCCCTAAATAAGATAAGGTGAAACCAATTACCTTCAGAAGTCACATAATTAGTTAAATAAAGTCCACCTGTCTGCAATCTAAGTGTCACATGATCTCAGTATATATATATATACCTGTTCTGAAAGGCCCCAGAGTCTGCAACACCACAAAGCAAGGGGCACCACCAAGCAAGCGGCACCATGAAGACCAAGGGAGCTCTCGAAACAGGTCAGGGACACAGTTGTGGAGAAGTACAGATCAGGGTTGGGTTATAAAACATATCTGAACATCCCAGGGAGCACCATTCAATCCATTATTTAAAAAAATCGAAAGAGTATGGCACCACAACAAACCTGCCAAGAGAGGGCCACCCACCAAACTCACAGACCAGGCAAGGAGGGCATTAATCAGAGGCAACAAAGACACAAAAGGTAAGCCTGAAGGAGCTGCAAAGCTCCACAGCGGAGATTGGAGTATCTGTCCATAGGACCACTTTAAGCCGTACACTCCACAGAGCTGGGCTTTACGGAAGAGTGGCCAGAAAAATGCCATTTCTTAAAGAAGAAAATAGCAAACACGTTTGGTGTTTGCCAAAAAGCATGTGGGAGACTCCCTAAACACATGGAAAAGGTACTCTGGTCAGATGAGACAAAAATGTAGCTTTTTGGCCATCAAGGAAAACACTATGCTGGTGCAGACCCAACACCTCTCACCACCCTGAGAACTTCATCCCCACAGTGAAGCATGGTGGTGGCAGCGTCATGCTGTGGGGATGTTTTTCATCGGCAGGGACTGGGAAACTGGTCAGAATTGAGGTAATGATGGATGGCGCTAAATACAGGGCAATTCTTGAGGTAAACCTGTTTCAGTCTTCCAGAAATTTGAGGCAGGGACGGAGGTTCACCTTCCAGCAGGACAATGACCCTAAGCATACTGCTAAAGTAACACTCGAGTGGTTTACGGGGAAACATTTAAATGTCTTAAATGGCCCAGACCTCAATTCAAATGAGAATCTGCGGTATGACTTTAAGATTGCTGAACACCAGCGGAACCAATCCCAGTGGCTAGATGTGCCAAGCTTATAGACACATACCCCAAGAGACTTGCAGCTCTAATTGCTGCAAAGGGTGGCTCTACCAAGTATTGACTTTGGGGGGGGTGAATAGTTATGCATGCTCAAGTTTTCAGTTTTTCTGTCTTATTTCTTGTTTGTTTCACAATACAAAACATTTGGCAGCATGTTGTGTGAATCAAATGATACAAACCCCTCAAAAATCTATTTTCAGGCAACAAAATAGGAAAAATGCGAAGGGGGTGAATACTGTCACAAGGCACTGTTTAGAAAAAACTTATCTTTCGTCTGTGTGTGTTTCATAATTGTCCTTCAATTCTCAAGAGGATGAATGTATCTCACCAGAGAAAGCATCAGAGCGAGCGAAACGGCACCCCTGTGTCTCTGTATGTGTTACCCATCCTTCTGATGAAACGGCACCCCTCTGTCTCTGTCTCTGTTACCCATCCTTTTGATGCTGTCTGGTAAAAAAAGAGTATGATATTCTTGCCGCCTGTAGCATTAAATGCAAGAGAAGCCAGCGAGCATTTGGCCTCCCTTGATAAACAAAAGGTTGTATACAATAACAGCCAATCAGCTTTGAGCTAAACTGAGTGAGCTGAACTCTGATTGGTCCTGGCGCACCAAAATAAAGTGTCAAGGGAAGCCAGTTTGGATTTGGCTTCACACCAATCACATCAAATTAAGCAAAATGTAATTTGTCCTCCGGTCGCTAGCTAGCTAAAATTGTCCCTTTCCTAAGTTTGCCATGGACGGAGATAGGGATTTGGACTCGTGGTTTTACTTAGTTCTCTGTACTGGCCAATGATTCTGATCCAACCATAAATTCATACATTTTGCCTCTGGTCTGAGAGGATGCAAGTTCAATATGTAGCTAGATGTAGTAAGCTAATTTAACTAGCTGGCTAATCATTGTCCATGAAAGGAAGTTAGGCTAGCGATGCAAGTATTTTAGCCAGGTGGCCTAGGACAACAAAAACTAAAAGCATGTACTGTATGACAGAGTCATAGACCGTTTAGGTAACATGAAGGAGGAAGATGGCAATTCTCTACAAATAGGCTGAATCAACATGAAATCAGTACCATGGAAAGCCACATGATATTTAGCTTACGTTGATTGGACAAACTAGTTTTTGTGATATTTTAGTTGTCACTCTATTAGACTAAGCAAAGATGATATGATGATGTTGAAGTTGAATTGGTGCTGGAAGAGTTGATGCGGATCCTGTTATATTTGCAACTTGCAGTAAAACTCCCGGTGTTCTAACTCAATTGTTGTGATCCTAAAATGTCTGAACATTAACGTGATTGACCATGCTGTAGGTCATGTAACTGTTTGTTACATGCAGTATGCTTCGTGGACTTCACTGGACAGATGTTTCTCTCTGGTTTTGTAATGAAACAAAGGTGTGGTTCTATTTATTCTGCCACTTGGTATTGAGGCGGATGGGTGGCAAGACATGAATTAACAGGTTATAGAACAAATCAAATCAAATCAAATGTATTTATATGGCCCTTTGTACATCAGCTGATATCTCAAAGTGCTGTACTGAAACCCAGCCTAAAACCCCAAACATCAAGCAATGCAGGTGTAGAAGCACGGTGGCTAGGAAAAACTCCATAGAAAGGCCAAAACCTAGGAAGAAACCTAGAGAGGAACCAGGCTATGTGGGGTGGCCAGTCCTCTTCTGGCTGTGCCGGGTGGAGATTATAACAGAACATGGCCAAGATGTTCAAATGTTCATAAATGACCAGCATGGTCGAATAATAATAAGGCAGAACAGTTGAAACTGGAGCAGCAGCACGGCCAGGTGGACTGGGGACAGCAAGGAGTCATCATGTCAGGTAGTCCTGGGGCATGGTCCTAGGGCTCAGGTCCTCTGAGAGAGAGAAAGAAAGAGAGAAATAGAGAATTAGAGAAAGCACACTTAAATTCACACAGGACACCGAATAGGACAGGAGAAGTACTCCAGATATAACAAACTGGCCCTAGCCCCCCGACACATAAACTACTGCAGCATAAATACTGGAGGCTGAGACAGGAGGGGTCAGGAGACACTGTGGCCCCATCCGAGGACACCCCCGGACAGGGCCAAACAGGAAGGATATAGTGAACAACACAATTATCACATCACATACAGTAGTGTTGCAATATGGCTTCGGTTCTCTAGTGATTTTACCCAAGCATTGCTACTGCGCTCAACAGTTTCCCTCCCGTGTGTATCAACAATGGTCCACCACCCAAAGGACATCCAGCCAACATGACACAACTCTGGGAAGCATTGGAGTCAACATGGGCCAGCATCACAGTGGAACGCTTTGGACACAATGTATGCCCCAACGAATTTAGGCTGTTTCGAGTGCAAAAGAGGGGGGGGATCTTGAATGTCTTACTCGCTGTCCAAGTGAATGGCGAGGGACCACATCAGGGGCTGGGTGTTGTTTTCCTCGAAGTAGGCGAAGAATGTGTTTAGCTTGTATGGGAGTGAGATGGCGGTGTCCGTGTGTGTGTGTGTGTGTGCGCGCACCTGTTTCCATGAGATATAGCCAGATATAGATCTAACACATAAACTCACACCAAAGATCACTAGTGATTCTCCCTGGCACTCAATACTTTCATTCTCTTAAATCAAATTGTATTGGTCACATACACATATTTAGCAGATGTTATTGCTGGTGTAGCAGAACGCTTGTGGACCACTAATATCTACAAATTCACAACAATACACACATCTAAATATAAAGTAATGGAATTAAGAGATATATAAATATTAGGGCGAGCAATGTCGGAGTTGCATTGACTAAAATACAGTAGAATAGAATACAGTATATATATATGAAATGAGTAAAGCAGTATTTAAACATTTTTAAAGTGACCAGTGTTTGATTATGAAAGTGACCAGCTATAACATGTAAATGTAAATAGGGCAGCAGCCTGTAAGATGCAGGGCTGAGTAATCGGGTGGTAGCCGGCTAGTGATGGCTATTTTTAACAGTCTGATGGTGTCACGCCCTGGTCTTAGTATTTTGTGTTTATATATTTATTTGGTCAGGCCAGGGTGTGACATGGGTTTATTTTGTGTTGTGTTTATATATGGGGGTTTTTCGTATGTTTTGGGATTGTGGCTTAGTGGGGTGTTCTAGCAAAGTCTATGGTTGCCTGAGGCGGTTCTCAATCAGAGGCAGGTGATTCTCGTTGTCTCTGATTGGGAACCATATTTAGGCAGCCATATTCTTTGAGTGTTTCGTGGGTGATTGTTCCTGTCTCAGTGTTTTGTATTTCACCAGATAGGCCGTATAGGTTTTCACGTTCCGTTTGTTGTTTAGTATTTCGTGTTTATTCGTTTATTAAACATGTATCTAACTTACCACGCTGCATTTTGGTCCGACTCTCTTTCGACGGAAGAAAACCGTAACAGATGGACTTGAGAGATAGAAGCTGTTTTTCAGACTCTCGGTCCCAGCTTTGATGCACCTGTATTGACCTCGACTTCTGTATGATAGCGGGGAGAACAGGCCATGGCTCGGGTGGTTGATGTCCTTGATGATCTTTTTGTATTTCCTGTGACATCTGGTGCTTTAGGTGTCCTGGAAAGCGGATGGTGTGCCCCTGGTGATGCTTTGGGCAGACCACCCTGCGGTTGCGGGCGGTGCAGTTGCCGTACCAGCCAGATAGGATGCTCTCAATTGTGCTTCTGTAAAAGTTTGTGAGGGTCTTAGGGGCCAAGACAAATTTCTTCAGCCTCCCGAGGTTGAAGATGCACTGTTGCGACTTCTTTACAGCACTGTCTGTGTGGGTGAAGCATTTCAGATCATCATTGATGTGTACGCTGAGGAACTTGAAGCTTTCCACCTTCACTGCGGTCCCCTCAATCAGGATAGGGGCATGCTCCCTCTGCTGTTTCCTGAAGTCCTCGATCAGCTCCTTCCTTTTGATGACGTTGAGGGAAAGGTTATTTTCCTGGCACCACCTCCTCCCTGTTGGCTGTCTCGTCATTGTTGGTAGTCAGGCCTACTATGGTTGTGTTGTCTACAAACTTGAAGATTGAGTTGGAGGCATGTATGGCCACGCAGTCATGGGTGAACAAGGAGTACAGGAGGGGACTGAGCATGCTGGGCCCCTGTGATGAGGATCAGTGAAGTGGAGATGTTGTTTCCTACCTTCCCCACCTCGGGTCTGCCCATCAGGAAGTCCAGGACCCAGTTGCACATGGCAGGGTTCAGATCCAGGTCCCCAAGCTTGATTTTGAGCATGGAGGGTACTATGGTGTTGAAGGTTGAGCTATAGTCAGTGAACAGCATAATTTAGGTATTCCTCTTATCAAGATGGGATAGGGCAGTGTGCAGTGTAATGGTGATTGCATCGTCTGTGGCTCTATTGGGGCGGTAAGCAAATTGAAGTGGGTCTAGTGTGTCAGGTAAGGTGGAGGTGATATGATCCTTATTAACTAGCCTCTCAAAACACTTCATAATGACAGAAGTGAGTGCTATGGGCGATAGTCATTTAGTTAATTTACCTTTGCTTTCTTGGGGACAGGAACAATGGTGGACATCTTGAAGCAACTGGGGACAGGGGACTGGGATATGGAGAGATTGAATATGTCCGTAAACACTCCAGCCAGCTGGTCTGCGCATGCTCTGAGGATGCGGCTAGTGTTGCCGTCTGGGCCAGCAGCCTTGCCTGTTTGATTGCTTTACTGAGGGAATAACTACACTGTTTGTATTCTACCCTATTCCCAGTCACCTTGCCATGGTTAAATGCGATAGTTTACGCTTTCAGTTTAGCGTGAATGCTGCCTCTATCCACGGTTTCTGGTTTGGGTAGGTTTTAATAGTCACAACTGGAACAACATCCCCTATACACTTCCTGATGAACTTGAAGCATGGATTCCGATTGGTCAGACCAGCGTTGAATAGACCTCTTCACTGGTACATCCTGTTTGAATTTCTGCCTATAGGAAGGGATGGTGAAAAATGGAGTCGTGATCTGATATGCTGAAGGGAGGGCCTTGTAGGCATCACGGAAGAGAGAATAGCAGTGGTCGAGGGTTTTCCCAGTGTGAGCACTACAGTCAATGTGTTGATAGAACTTCGGTAGCGTTTTTCTACATTTTCTTTGTTAAAATCCCCAGCTACGATAAATGAGGCCTCGGGATATGTTGTTTCCAGTTTGTGGTATTTGCTTGAGGGGAAATTTACACGGCTGTGACTATAACCGAAGAGAATTCTCTTGGGAGGTAATACGATCGGCATTTGATTTTCTACCTTATTATCCAGATGCTGAACATGAGCAAGTAATTTTATTTATTTATTTTTATTTCACCTTTATTTAACCAGGTAGGCAGGTTGAGACAAGTTCTCATTTACAATTGCGACCTGGCCAAGATAAAGCAAAGCAGTTTGACACATACAACAACACAGAGTTACACAGGGAGTAAAACAAACATACAGTTAATAATATAGTCAAAAAATAAGTCTATATACAATATGAGCAAATGAGGTGAGATAAGGGAGGTAATTGCAAAAAAAAGGCCATGGTGACGAAGTCAAAACAATATAGCAAGTAAAACACTGGAATGGTAGAAATATAATAATATAATATATAGTAATATACTCGGAAGTGGTGGATGGTGTGCCCACCTCCTGAATCAGACTAGATGTCCACTCGAAATACCTCTTCTCCGCCAGCTGCGTCTTGGAGCAGCCTCTGGGATCAGTTCAATTGCCCTGGGATCAGAGGAACCAATTCAGGAACGTCGTACTCCTGGTCATAATGCTGGTGAGTTGCCACCACTCTGATATCAAAACGTTTTTTTCTGGCTGTATGTAATAACACAAAAAAAAAACGTACTGGGCTAATAATGTAAGAAATAACACACAAAAAACTTTTCGCTTGAAGCAGAACTGCTTGGTCTGTCGCCGCCATCTTCATGCACTTATCAAGAGAAGCCCTGCTGCCTGTCCATCTCAACCTCTTCCCTCTCACCTTCCCCTCCTGTATTTGAAATAAACACACCGACAGATATGATGGGGCAGGGAATCATGCCCTCTCGCTTGCTGTCTCTCTGCACCCAGGAACACACATAAGCTAACAAGGCATACAAACCCTGCTCTCGTTGCTGTTCTGTTCTGTCTGGGAGCAGAACAATGGTGTGTGCGTGTTTGTGTGTGTGTGTGTCTCTCTCTCTCTGTGTAGCTTATATTCAGAGCCTCCCCTCTCCCTGAATTCCCCACCTCAAAGGCACTGTGTATGGGGAGGCGTAGTCAATGACAACAACAAAACTAATGACATGGGGTTCTAGGAGAGGTTCTGAAAGACACTCATGGGGGATCTCCACTGAAAGTTGACATGCAACAACAACTGGATCCTAAAAGACGCCCACCATGAACATCCAATACATTTGTCCAAGTAGAGGCAAACAAAAGAAAAACCCACACCAAACTTAAACACAGGAAACAAACTAAAAAAAGTGGAGCAAAACAGGGAAGGTCAGATAAAGGATTGTTTGTCTGGAAATCAAAATAGGGAACGCCAACTGAAGGTGTTGACCCTCTACATAACTCACGACAACTGGAGCACTGAGCCAGCCACTCTTAAATAGCACCTGGGCCAGCACCATTGAAACACCTTCCTGCTAACGAGATGGACAAGCCAGCACAGGTGTAACACATACTGACTAACGAGGTAACACCAATCAGTGTGCCCTATGTGCTAATGAGCTATATGTGCTAAAGTCCAACCTCAAAAGGTAAATGGAAAAACCAAAGCCTGCAACTCTAGTCCATGGCGGTCCGTGGGGAAGGGTTAGTCAGATTGTGTTAGCGTGCTAACTGCTAATTCTCCTCAGCCTTTTCACTCCTGTTTTAGCATCCCCTTTAATCACTGTGTTGCTAATTAAGCAGGGCCTTTCAGTATGCTAATGCAATATGCTAATACACTAACACAGCCATGTTATGCTAACTTATTAGTGCATATTAGCATCAGGGCTAATTACCAACATGCCCCTAAGGAGAGGAGAGAGGGAGGCAGGCTCATTCGCCTGCCGAGGCTGGGTTTAATAGGAAACAAACAGAGGTTAGGAGAAGAGATGAGATGAGAGAAGAAAGGATGGAGACGAGGGGTCCCAAATGGCACCCTATTCCTTTAAAAGTAGTAGTGCACTATGTAGGGAATAGGGTGGCATTTGGGACGGAGAATAGGGGTTGAGATGAGAAGAGGCTAACATTGTGTCTGATATAAAACGTGTGCAGAAAGACTGGAGTGATCATTTACGTTATCAGCTTAGGGTAGGAAAGCTAGACCGAACATATTACCTGCAAATGTTGAACTGCTCTTGTCCTGATGTGGTCTTGGAGATTCTATAAAAGTACTTATTTTAATAAGGGCTTGAGGAAGATCAATAGAGGATAACTTTATAACTACAGTCCAACTGACATCACATTCCTGAAAGCAGAATTATGTTATTATCAATTATCATATATCACATGAGAAACGAGTGACTGACCAGTGTTTTTATTATTATTATTCTCTCTCTCTTTATGTACTTCTTTTTATCAGTGATAGCCCATTGTTATCCTCTTGTCTCTGAGTGGAAGAGATTTTGTACAGATAAGCGTATTAGTTATCTCTGGGACTCACTGAATGGAATGAGCTGGGATTAACCTCCCTCCCCCTCCTTCAATACATCCTTCTCTTCTCCATCCATCCCTCAGTATCTCTCTCTCTCCCTCCCTCCAGTTTATTTTCCATCAGGGTTTCATCCTTCCTTCTCTCATTTTCTAAAGGGGCCTCCTAACCCCCTCACCCTGTCCTTTTGGTGGTGTGATTACTAAAGGGACCAGTAGAAACTATGAGGTGGAGGTTTCACTTCCTTCATATGAAGTGAAATAGGGGGAAAGTGAAGGGGAGTGAAATAGGGGGAAAGTGAAGGGGAGTGAAATAGGGGGAAAAGTGAAGGGGAGTGAAATAGGGGGAAAGTGAAGGGGATTGAAATAGGGGGAAAGTGAAGGGGAGTGAAATAGGGGGAAAGTGAAGGGGAGTGAAATAGGGGGAAAGTGAAGGGGAGTGAAATAGGGGGAGAGTGAAGGGGAGTAAAATAGGGGGAAAAGTGAAGGGGAGATGGGGGATTAATGTCACTCTCATTCTTCTCTCTCTCTGGGGATTTAGGGTGTTACATTGTGTGGGGGCATATATGTGTGTGCCTGTGTGTATGTGTCCAAGCTAGACCAATAACGTACTCACTAAATCCAACTGACTTTGTACTGAGATGAACCAAACTCCCAACGCCCAGACAGGCAGCCTTACTAAACAGTATAACGGACTGCAAACACACACAGAGACCAGCAAAAACACACACAGACCAGCAAAAACACACACAGACCAGCAAAAACACACACAGACGGAGAACACCAAAAACACACATAGACAGAGACCAGCAAAAACACATATAGACAGAGACCAGCAAAAACACACATAGACAGAGACCAGCAAAAACACACATAGACAGAGACCAACAAAAACACACATAGACAGAGACCAGCAAAAACACATATAGATAGAGACCAGCAAAAACACATATAGATAGAGACCAGCAAAAACACATATAGATAGAGACCAGCAAAAACACATATAGACAGAGACCAGCAAAAACACATATAGATAGAGACCAGCAAAAACACATATAGATAGAGACCAGCAAAAACACATATAGACAGAGACCAGCAGAAACACATATAGACAGAGACCAGCAAAAACACATATAGACAGAGACCAGCAAAAACACACATAGACAGAGACCAGCAAAAACACATATAGATAGAGACCAGCAAAAACACATATAGATAGAGACCAGCAAAAACACATATAGATAGAGACCAGCAAAAACACATATAGACAGAGACCAGCAAAAACACATATAGACAGAGACCAGCAAAAACACATATAGACAGAGACCAGCAAAAACACATATAGACAGAGACCAGCAAAAACACATATAGACAGAGACCAGCAAAAACACATATAGACAGAGACCAGCAAAAACACACATAGACAGAGACCAGCAAAAACACACATAGACAGAGACCAGCAAAAACACATATAGATAGAGACCAGCAAAAACACACATAGACAGAGACCAGCAAAAACACACATAGACAGAGACCAGCAAAAACACATATAGACAGAGACCAGCAAAAACACACATAGACAGAGACCAGCAAAAACACATATAGACAGAGACCAGCAAAAACACACATAGACAGAGACCAGCAAAAACACATATAGACAGAGACCAGCAAAAACACACATAGATAGAGACCGTGCACTTCAGGAAACAGTAGAGGGAGCACCCTCCTATCCACATAGCAGTGGAGAAGGTGGAACGTTTTAAGTCCCTTGGCGTACATATCACAGACAAACTGAAATGATCCACCCACACAGACAGTGTGGTGAAGAAGGCGCCCAAAACCCTGACAAACTTTTACAGATGCACAATCAAGAGCATCCTGTCGGTCTGTATCACAGCCTGGTACAGCAACTGCACCGCCCATACCTGCAGGGCTATCCAGAGGATGGTGCGGTCTGCACAACGATGTCACAGGAAGGCCAAAAAGATCATCAAGGACAACAACCACCCAAGCCACTGCCTGTTAAAACCGTTACCATCCAGAAGGTCAGGACAGGTGCATCAAAGTTGGGACCGAGAGTCTGGTAAACAGCTAATATCTCAAGGCCATCAGACTGCTAAACAGAAATCACAAACTCAGAGAGGCTGCTGCCTACATTGATACTCAATCACTGGCCATTTTAATAAATTAATCACTGATCACTTTAAACAATGCCACTTTAATAATGTTTACATATCTTACATTACTCATATCATATGTATATACTGTTTTTAATACCATCTATTGCATCTTGCCTATGCCGCTCGGCCATCACTCATCCATATATTTATATGTACATATTCTCATTCACCCCTTTAGATGTGTGTATTAGGTAGTTGTTGGGAAATTGTTAGATTACTTGTCAGATATTATTGAATTGTCGCTACACTCGCATTAACGTCTGCTAACCATGTGTGTGACACATACATTTTGATTTGATAAAAGACCAGCAAAACACACATAGACAGAGACCAGCAAAAACACATATAGATAGAGACCAGCAAAAACACACATAGACAGAGACCAGCAAAAACACATATAGACAGAGACCAGCAAAAACACACATAGACAGAGACCAGCAAAAACACATATAGACAGAGACCAGCAAAAACACATATAGACAGAGACCAGCAAAAACACACATAGACAGAGACCAACAAAAACACACATAGACAGAGACCAACAAAACACAGACATTGCATCCAAAATGGCACCATTTTCCCTATATAGTGCACTACATTTGACCCGAGACATATGGACCCTGTGGGTGCACTAAATAGGAAATACATTGCCATTTGGGACACAGGTAGAGGCCAGCCTCTAGTCCAGCTAGCTGAGTTATTATGTGTGTTTGCTGTCCGGCCAGAGAGGAGCTCTATCAGTTTGGTGACTCGGCACCATCGGTTTGCAAAAACGCGTTTTGGACTGGATGGATACATTCCCCCAGAACAATACAGACCGTTTTTATTCACTTAGTTTTTCATTCTCTCACGCTCAACCTCTCTTGTTCTCCCTCCCCTCATCAAATCTCTCTTCCTTTCCCTCTCTTCCCCCACCTCTTTCTATTCTGCCATTTGGGACACCCCCTTTCCACTCAAACCTTTAATCTCCCATTCCTCAGTTTCTCACCCTCCTCCCTCTGCTCCCCCCTCGTTTTCTATTCCCTCCTCTACCTCCTGTTCAGTTCCGGGATCACTGGGGTGGAGAAATGACTTTCTCCCGTGTTTAATCTCCCATTCCTTCTCTCACCCCCCTCCTCCTGCTCCCCCCTTTCTCTACCCTCCTCTACCTCCTGTTCAGTTCCGGGATCACTGGGGTGGAGAAATGACTTTCTCCCGTGTTTAATCTCCCATTCCTTCTCTCACCCCCCTCCTCCTGCTCCCCCTCTTTCTCTACCCTCCTCTACCTCCTGTTCAGTTCCGGGATCACTGGGGTGGAGAAATGACTTTCTCCCGTGTTTAAATGGATGGAAGAAGAACAGGACAATACAGAGGAACATTTTAAGCGCGACCATTGACATGAGTGGAGGATGGAGGACAGAAGGAGAGAGGGAGAGAAAGGGGATTGGGTGTTAATATTGATTTTGGTCAATTAGATTCCTTTCATGGTCCCGGGGATGGGAAAGCGACGCCTAGCAAGGTCTCCATGTTTGAGTCTGAGCCTCAGGAAGGAAGTAAAGGGTTTCTAGAATGAGAGGAATTCCATTTAGAACAGCAATTGTTCTGTTTGGTCACAGCCAGAAGTAATCGGTTGGTATTCAAATGTTTGATGTATTGAAATCACACTGGGTTACTCTGATCCTCCTTTTCTCTCTGTTTCCAATTAGAATCTGGGTGGTTTGAGCCCTGAATGCTGATTGGCTGAAAGCCGTGCTCTATCAGATCGTATACCATGGCTGTGACAAAACATTTTTACCCCTTTTGATTCCAGGTAGAATAATTTTTTGGTTCCAGATAGAACTCGTTTGGGAAACAAATAAGGTTCTATCTGGAACCAAAACGGTTCTAACTTGAAACAAAAAGGGTTCCTCAAAGGGTTCTCCTATAGTGACAGCTGAAGAACTCTTTTTTTCTAAGAGTATATGAATGAATGAGGTTCCATGAACATGGACAAATAGCTGGGAACACATGTTGATCGTTTTAGTTTTGCCTCCACACTCTAGATCTCTGAGAAAAGGAGAGAAAAAAAACATTTGAAGTCGATGTAATCCATGGTAACTATTATGAAACCAACTCAGAGTGATTGTGACTCAGAAACAACAGTCACACATAATGTAGACATCCATGTTGCAGACAAAGCTCACACATAGGCCGCATCCCAAATGGCATCATATTCTCTATTTAGTGCACTTCTTTTGACTAGAGCCTTATGGGAATAGGATGCCATTTGGGACGCATGTTTACAGTTGAAATCGGAAGTTTACATACAATTAAACTGAGTTTTTCACAATTCCTGATATTTAATCCAAGTAAAACTTCCTGTCTTAGGTCAGTTAGGATCACCACTTTATTTTAAGAATGTGAAATGTCAGAATAATAGGAGAGAGAATGATTTATTTCAGCTTTTATTTCTAGCATCACATTCCCAGTGGGTCAGAAGTTTACATACACCCAATTAGCATTTGGTAGCATTGCCTTTAAATTGTTTAACTTGGGTCAAACTTTTCAGGTAGAATTTTACAAGCTTCCCACGATTAAGTTGAGTGAATTTTGACCCATTCCTCCTGACAGAGCTGGTGTAACTGAGTCAGGTTTGTAGTCCTCCTTGCTCGCACACACTTTTTCAGTTCTGTCCACACATTTTCTATAGGTTTGAGGTCAGGGCTTTGTGATGGCAACTCCAATACCAATTGACTTTGTTGTCCTTAAGCCATTTTGGCACAACTTTGAAAGTATGCTTGGGTTCATTGTCAATTTGGAAGACCCATTTGCAACCAAACTTTAACTTCCTGACTGATGTCTTGAGATGTTGCTTCAATAAATCTACATAAATCTACCAGTCCCTCCTGCAGCAAAGCACCCCCATAACATGATGCTGCCAACCCCTTGCTTCACAGTTGGGATAGTGTTCTTTGGCTTGCAAGCCTCCCCCTTTTTCCTCCAAACATAATGATGGTCATTATGGCCAAACAGTTCTATTTTTGTTTCATCAGACCAGAGGACATTTCTCTAAAAAGTACGATCTTTGTCCCCATGTGCAGTTGCAAACCATAGTATAGCTTTTATGGCGGTTTTGGAGCAGTGGCTTCTTCCTTGATGAGCGGCCTTTCAGGTTATGTTTGTATAGGACTTGTTTTACTGGGATATAGATGCTTTTGTTCCTGTTTCCTCCAGCATCTTCACAAGGTCCTTTGCTGTTGTTCTGGGATTGATTTGTACTTTTCACACCAACGTACGTTCATCTCTAGGAGACAGAATGCGTCTACGTCCCTGAGTTGTATGACGGCTGCGTGGTCCCATGGTGTTTTATACTTGCAAACTATTGATGGTACAGATGAACTTGGTACCTTCAGGCGTTTGGAAATTGCTCCCAAGGATGAACCAGACTTGTTGGAGGACAAAAAAATTTTTTCTTCCAAGGTCTTGGCTGATTTCTTTTCATTTTCACATGATGTCAAGCAAAGAGGCACTGAGTTTGAAGGTAGGCCTTGAAATATGTCCAGAGGTACCCCTCCAATTGACTCAGCCTATCAGATGCTTCTAACACCATGACATAATTTTCTGGAATTTTCCAAGCTGTTTTAAGGCACAGTCAACTTAGTGTATGCAATCTTCTGTCCCACTGAAATTGTGATGCAGTGAATTGTAAATGAAATAATCTGTCTGTAAACAATTGTTTGAAAAATTACTTGTGTCATTCACAAAGTAGATGTCCTAACCGACTTGCCGAAACTATAGGTCGTTTACAAC
>NW_024608433.1:0-52500 GCF_018296145.1 Oncorhynchus tshawytscha
CAACATTTCAGCGTCCTGCTACTCATGCCAGGAATATAGTATATGCATATGATAAGTGTGTGTGTATAGAAAACACCCTGAAGTCTCTAAAACTGGTTAATTCGTGTCTGTGGCTAGAACATAACGTGTTTAGGAGTCAAAATCCTTCGAAAAACTGCTCACCCAAAGCACAAAAATAATATCCATCCGCCAGTCAATGTATTGTCTAAGGCTGAAGAAAATACATGTCAAGCCCCTGTAAACGCCTACAGCTTCCACACGATGTCGCCAATGCTGTCATTTGGTTTATCCTTGGTTTGGAAACGTGACGCATTTCCTTTCTTTGGGCTCACCACAGGATGTTTTGAAAGTGAAAACATGGACGATGATTTCAAGACTTGCTGCTATCGAATACAGATCGCCCCGTGATCAATGATCGCCCCGTGATCAATTTAATAGACTATTAACATTTATTAATACCTAAAGTTGGTTTAGAAAAGTAATTTGAAGTGATTTGTAAAAGTATATAGGTAACTTTTGTAATTTTAAAAAGTGACGTTGCGTCATGTAAAGGGGCATTTTTCTGGATCAGACCGGTCTTCAGCAAATCACATTTTGGGTATACAATGACGGATTTAATCGGGAAAAAGACCCAATTGTGATGTTTATGTGACATATAGGAGTGCCAAGAAAGAAGCTCGTCAAAGGTAATGAATGTTTTATATTTTATTTCTGCGTTTTGGGTAGCGCCGGCTACCGCTAAATCTGTTGTTTTGTTGACGGTCTGGTATTCTGGGGGGTGCATGCTATCAGATAATAGCTTCTCATGCTTTCGCCGAAAAGCATTTTACAAATCTGACTTGGTGGCTAGATTCAAAACGAGTGTAGCTTTAATTCACTACCTTGCATTTGTGTTTTAATGAAAGTTTGAGTTTTATCGAAAACAATAGGTTGCGCTCTAAAATATCCGCTGATTTGATCCCGCCACAGGAACATCCTCCCTAACAAGTTTTAAGGTTAAGGTTAGATTTGATTAATGATGGGTGAAGAGTCGGATAAACATTTATAATAATGTTGGTTCATATTTTTATTTTTTATGTTTGATAAAATTAGATGTAGATTTGAATGTATAATATTTGATCAAAGGGAGGATTGTTGGAGGAAATTATAGTTGAAATGACTAATTATGTATACATTCCAATCAGAACTGACTAGTCCAAATACTATAATGTACTGTACATATGAATTTTCTCTCTTGCTCCCATTCCCAATTGTATATAATGTAGTCAGGAGTTTAGTAACAATGAAGGTCTGTTCCTTAGTTCATTCATTTGTACAATCTCCAGGTGGCAGGAACGGACTATCTCCAGACTGTCGTGGCGTGGAGCGAAGGCTCGAGAGCTATAGGGCCTCTCTACTGGTGAAAAGAGATAGAACGTTTAGGAAACGCTGACGTCATTTTCAGTTTATAACCTGTGGAAATATGTGTATGTGGCAGTACTCTCTTGCAATAAATGCTGTTACCTGACTTTTAAGACCGGGACTTTCTTATAAAAATATTGGGTCTTACAATCCCTTCAGAATGCATTGACAGAGTAATAATTCTTATTGGGAAATAATACAGAGGAATTTAGAATTCCACTAACAGTTCTTTATGACAGAATGTTAGAATGTGTTCTTTATGACAGAATGTTAGAATGTGTTCTTTATGACAGAATGTTAGAATGTGTTCTTTATGACAGAATGTTAGAATGTGTTCTTTATGACAGAATGTTAGAATGTGTTCTTTATGACAGAATGTTAGAATGTGTTCTTTATGACAGAATGTTAGAATGTGTTCTTCATGACAGAATGTTAGAATGTGTTCTTTATGACAGAATGTTAGTATGTGTTCTTTATGACAGAATGTTAGAATGTGTTCTTTATGACAGAATGTTAAAATGAGGGGAAGTGTTAGTTATGAATATAAACTGGTAATAATCTAGTAGACAATCTTCATTGTCAAAGTCCCAACATGTTTCTGATAATATTTCAGTTTGACTTGGATGGATATTTGATGTGGTTGAAAAACTATCAGCTTTTATGATGCTGATAAAGAGGCACCTTAACAGACGGCCTCTAACTGAGCAGTGTAGTCTACAGGTTATACACTGAGTGGACTAGATATTACTCTAACTGAGCAGTGTAGTCTACAGGTTATACACTGAGTGGACTAGATATTACTCTAACTGAGCAGTGTAGTCTACAGGTTATACACTGAGTGGACTAGATATTACTCTAACTGAGCAGTGTAGTCTACAGGTTATACACTGAGTGGACTAGATATTACTCTAACTGAGCAGTGTAGTCTATAGGTTATACACTGAGTGGACTAGATATTACTCTAACTGAGCAGTGTAGTCTATAGGTTATACACTGAGTGGACTAGATATTACTCTAACTGAGCAGTGTAGTCTATAGGTTATACACTGAGTGGACTAGATATTACTCTAACTGAGCAGTGTAGCCTGTAGGTTATACACTGAGTGGACTAGAAATTAAGGACACCTTCCTAACATTGAGTTCCACAGAGATGATGACCCATGTTGACTCCAATGCTTCCCACAGTTGTCAAGTTGGCTGGATGTCCTTTGGGTGGTGGAACATGAGCGTGAAAACCCAGCAGCGTTGCAGTTCTTGACACAAACCAGTGCGCCTGGCACCTACTACTAAACTTTTGTCTTGCTCATTCACCCTCTGAATGACACACATACACAATCCATGTCTCAATTGTCTACAGGCTTAAAAATCCTTCTTTAAAATTTCTCTAGGATAGGGGGCAGCATTTTCACTTTGGATGAATAGCGTGCCCAGAGTGAACTGCCTTCTACTCAGTCCCAGATGCTAATTTACGCATATTATTATTACTATTGGATATAAAACACACTGAAGTTTCTAAAACTGTTTGAATGATGTCTGTGAGTATAACAGAACTCATATGGCAGGCAAAGGGTATGGAAGTCGGCCATAATAACGGCCATCTTTAAATCAGGCGACCCTGCTGACGTGAGTAACTACAGGCCCATTAGTATACTACCTGTGGTGTCAAAGGTTGTTGAAAAGTGTGTAGCAGAACAACTGATTGCCCACCTCAACAACAGCCCCTTCACATTACACTCCATGCAGTTTGGCTTCAGAGCGAAACACTCCACAGAAACGGCCAACTGCTTTCTTCTGAAAATGTGAAGTCCAAGATGGACAAAGGGGGTGCTGTTGGGGCTGTGTTTCTGGACCTAAGGAAGGCATTTGATACTGTTAACCATGAGATTCTCATCACAAAATTGTCCAAGTTCAACTTTTCCCCTGATGCCTTGAGATGGATGAAGTCATACCTTGAAGGCAGAACTCAGTGTGTCAGAGTGAGCAATGAGCTGTCGCCCACTCGTAGCTATGATGTGGGCGAGCCCCAAGGATCAATACTGGGGCCCCTCCTGTTCAGCCTGTACATTAATGATCTGCCTTCTGTCTGTACTGGGTCTGAAGTTCAAATGTATGCAGATGATACAGTGATATATGTGCATGCAAAGAGCAAACAACAAGCTGCACAAGAACTCACTACTGTAATGGTCCAGGTTACAAAGTGGCTCAGTGACTGAGCCAGTGTTTGCATCTCAATGTGTCTATGTGTCAAAAAACTGTTTGCATGTTCTTCACAAAGAGGGCAACAGATGCTACTGAGCCAGATGTCTATGTGTCAGGGGAGAAGCTCCAGGTGGTATCTGATTTTAAGTACCTTGGCATCATACTTGATTCCAACCTCTCTTTTAAAAAGCATGTGAAAAAGGTAATTCAAATAACCAAATTCAACCTAGCTAATTTCCGATTTATACGAAATTGTTTGACTACAGAGGTAGCAAAACTGTACTTCAAATCTATGATACTCCCCACTTAACATACTGCTTGACTAGTTGGGCCCAAGCTTGCTGTACAACATTAAAACCTATTCAGTCTGTCTACAAACAGGCTCTCAAAGTGCTTGATAGGAAGCCCAATAGCCATCATCATTGTCACATCCTTAGAAAGCATGAGCTCTTGAGTTGGGAAAATCTTGTGCAATACACCGACGCATGTCTTGTATTCAAGATCCTTAATGGCCTGGCTCCTCCCCTCCACTCAATATTTTTGTTAAACAGAAAACCCAGACATATGGCAGCAGATCCACAAGGTCTGCCATGAGAGGTGACTGTATAGTTCCCCTAAGGAAAAGCACCTTTAGTAAATCTGCATTCTCTGTGAGAGCTTCCCATGTCTGGAATACACTGCCATCAGACACACATAACTGCACCACATATCACACTTTCACAAAATGCTTGAAGACATGGCTAAAGGTCAATCAGATTTGTGAACATGGTCCCTAGCTGTGTGTTGCCGCTCTCCATGTTGTCTGTTGTCTGTAGCTTGTGAGGTGTGGAAACACTTTGTTGCTTTTATGAATTTTGTCTTGCTGCTTTTTGTTCTATGCTGCTCTGTCTGTATGCTACGTCTTGCTTGTCCTATGTTGCTCTGTCTGTATGCTATGTCTTGCTTGTCCTATGTTGCTCTGTCTGTATGCTATGTCTTGCTTGTCCTATGTTGCTCTGTCTGTATGCTATGTCTTGCTTGTCCTATGTTGCTCTGTCTGTATGCTATGTCTTGCTTGTCCTATGTTGCTATGTCTTGCTTGTTCTATGTTGCTATTGTCTATATTGTAATTGTTTTGAATAACCTGCCCAGGGACTGCGGTTGAAAATTAGCCGGCTGGCTAAAACCGGCACTTTTACTGAAATGTTGATAAATGTGCACTGTCCCTATAAAAATAAAAATAAACTCAAATCAAACTCAACATCTGCTAACCATGTGTATGTGACCAATAACATCTGCTAACCATGTGACCAATAACATCTGCTAACCATGGTTACACTGGTAGAACAGCTGATTGATCTAACACCTGCCTCAGACCACTAGAACAGCTGATTGATCTAACACCTGCCTCAGACCACAAGAACAGCTGATTTATCTAACACCTGCCTCAGACCACTAGAACAGATGATTGATCTAACACCTGCCTCAGACCACTAGAAAAGCTGATTGATCTAACACCTGCCTCAGACCACTAGAACAGCTGAGTAATCTAACACCTGCCTCAGACCACTGGTAGAACAGCTGATTGATCTAACACCTGCCTCAGACCACTAGAACAGC
Organism: Oncorhynchus tshawytscha; assembly: GCF_018296145.1. NCBI lineage: Eukaryota > Metazoa > Chordata > Actinopteri > Salmoniformes > Salmonidae > Oncorhynchus > Oncorhynchus tshawytscha. Next base: position 5,200 of record NW_024608433.1, read on the forward strand.
TAATTGATCTTACACCTGCCTCAGACCACTCATAGATCAGCTGAGTAATCTAACACCTGCCTCAGACCACAAGAACAGCTGATTGATCTAACACCTGCCTCAGTTCTGGGACACTGTGAAGTCCATGGAGAACAAGAGCACCTCCTCCCAGCTGCCCACTGCACTGAGGCTAGGTAACACGGTCACCACCGATAAATCCATGATTATCGAAAACTTCAACAAGCATTTCACAACAGCTGGCCATGCCTTCCGCCTGGCTGCTCCAACCTCGGCCAACAGCTCCGCCCCCCGCAGCTACTCGCCCAAGCCTCTCCAGGTTCTCCTTTACCCAAATCCAGATAGCAGATGTTCTGAAAGAGCTGCAAAACCTGGACCCGTACAAATCAGCTGGGCTTGACAATCTGGACCCTCTATTCCTGAAACTATCTGCCGCCATTGTCGCAACCCCTATTACCAGCCTGTTCAACCTCTCTTTCATATCGTCTGAGATCCCCAAGGATTGAAAGCTGCCGCAGTCATCCCCCTCTTCAAAGGGGGAGACACCCTGGACCCAAACTGTTACAGACCTATATCCATCCTGCCCTGCCTATCTAAGGTCTTCGAAAGCCAAGTCAACAAACAGGTCACTGACCATCTCGAATCCCACCGTACCTTCTCCGCTGTGCAATCTGGTTTCCAAGCCGGTCACGGGTGCACCTCAGCCACACTCAAGGTACTAAACGATATCATAACCGCCATCGATAAAAGACAGTACTGTGCAGCCGTCTTCATCGACCTTGCCAAGGCTTTCGACTCTGTCAATCACCATATTCTTATCGGCAGACTCAGTAGCCTCGGTTTTCGGATGACTGCCTTGCCTGGTTCACCAATTACTTTGCAGACAGAGTTCAGTGTGTCAAATCGGAGGGCATGCTGTCCGGTCCTCTGGCAGTTTCTATGGGGGTGCCACAGGGTTCAATTCTCGGGCCGACTCTTTTCTCTGTATATATCAATGATGTTGTTCTTGCTGCGGGCGATTCCCTGATCCACCTCTACGCAGACGACACCATTCTATATACTTCCGGCCCGTCCTTGGACACTGTGCTATCTAACCTCCAAACGAGCTTCAATGCCATACAACACTCCTTCCGTGGCCTCCAACTGCTCTTAAACGCTAGTAAAACCAAATACATGCTTTTCAACCGATCGCTGCCTGCACCCGCATGCCCGACTATCATCACCACCCTGGATGGTTCTGACCTTGAATATGTGGACATCCATAAGTACCTAGGTGTCTGGCTAGACTGTAAACTCTCCTTCCAGACTCATATCAAACATCTCCAATCGAAAATCAAATCAAGAGTCGGCTTTCTATTCCGCAACAAAGCCTCCTTCACTCACGCCGCCAAACTTACCCTAGTAAAACTGACTATCCTACCGATCCTCGACTTCGGCGATGTCATCTACAAAATTGCTTCCAACACTCTACTCAGCAAACTGGATGCAGTTTATCACAGTGCCATCCGTTTTGTCACTAAAGCACCTCATACCACCCACCACTGCGACTTGTATGCTCTAGTCGGCTGGCCCTCGTTTCATATTCGGCGCCAGACCAACTGGCTCCAGGTCATCTACAAGTCCATGCTAGGTAAAGCTCCGCCTTATCTCAGTTTACTGGTCACGATGGCAACACCCATCCGTAGCACGCGCTCCAGCAGGTGTATCTCACTGATCATCCCTAAAGCCAACACCTCATTTGGCCGCCTTTCGTTCCAGTACTCTGCTGCCTGTGACTGGAACGAATTGCAAAAATCGCTGAAGTTGGAGACTTTTATCTCCCTCACCAACTTCAAACATCTGCTATCTGAGCAGCTAACCGATCATTGCAGCTGCACATAGTCTATTGGTAAATAGCCCACCCATTTTCACCTACCTCATCCCCATACTGTTTTTATTTATTTACTTTTCTGCTCTTTTGCACACCAATATCTCTACCTGTACATGACCATCTGATCATTTATCACTCCAGTGTTAATCTGCAAAATTGTAATCATTCGCCTACCTCCTCATGCCTTTTTGCACACAATGTATATAGACCTCCCTTTTTTTCTACTGTGTTATTGACTTGTTTATGGTTTACTCCATGTGTAACTCTGTGTTGTCTGTTCACACTGCTATGCTTTATCTTGGCCAGGTCGCAGTTGCAAATGAGAACTTGTTCTCAACTAGCCTACCTGGTTAAATAAAGGTGTTCTCAACTAGCCTACCTGGTTAAATAAAGGTGTTCTCTACTGGCCTACCTGGTTAAATAAAGGTGTTCTCAACTAGCCTACCTGGTTAAATAAAGGTGTTCTCAACTAGCCTACCTGGTTAAATAAAGGTGTTCTCAACTAGCCTACCTGGTTAAATAAAGGTGTTCTCAACTAGCCTACCTGGTTAAATAAAGGTGTTCTCAACTAGCCTACCTGGTTAAATAAAAAATAAAAATAAATACAAAAATAAAAATAAAAAGACCACTAGAACAGCTGAAATCTAACACCTGCCTCAGACCACTAGAACAGCTGATTGATCTAACACCTGCCTCAGACCACTAGAACAGCTGATTGATTTAACACCTGCCTCAGACCACTGCCTCAGACCACTAGAACAGCTGATTGATTTAACACCTGCCTCAGACCACTAGAACAGCTGATTGATCTAACACCTGCCTCAGACCACTAGAACAGCTGATTGATCTAACACCTGCCTCAGACCACTAGAACAGCTGATTGATCTAACACCTGCCTCAGACCACTAGAACAGCTGATTGATCTAACACCTGCCTCAGACCACTAGAACAGCTGATTGATCTAACACCTGCCTCAGACCACTAGAACAGCTGAGACCACTGCCTCAGACCAAGAACAGCTGATTGATCTAACACCTGCCTCAGACCACTAGAACAGCTGATTGATCTAACACCTGCCTCAGACCACTAGAACAGCTGATTGATCTAACACCTGCCTCAGACCACTAGAACAGCTGATTGATCTAACACCTGCCTCAGACCACTAGAACAGCTGATTGATCTAACACCTGCCTCAGACCACTAGAACAGCTGAGTAATCTAACACCTGCCTCAGACCACTGGATAGAACAGCTGATTGATCTAACACCTTCCTCAGACCACTAGAACAGCTGATTGATTCTAACACCTGCCTCAGACCACTAGAACAGCTGATTGATCTAACACCTGCCTCAGACCACTAGAACAGCTGATTGATCTAACACCTGTCTCAGACCACTAGAACAGCTGATTGATCTAACACCTGCCTCAGACCACTAGAACAGCTGATTGATTTAACACCTGCCTCAGACCACTAGAACAGCTGATTGATCTAACACCTGCCTCAGACCACTAGAACAGCTGATTGATCTAACACCTGTCTCAGACCACTAGAACAGCTGATTGATCTAACACCTGCCTCAGACCACTAGAACAGCTGATTGATTTAACACCTGCCTCAGACCACTGGTAGAACAGCTGATTGATCTAACACCTTCCTCAGACCACTAGAACAGCTGATTGATCTAACACCTGCCTCAGACCACTGGTACAACAGCTGATTGATCTAACACCTGCCTCAGACCACTAGAACAGCTGATTGATCTAACACCTGCCTCAGACCACTAGAACAGCTGATTGATCTAACACCTGCCTCAGACCACTCGTAGAACAGCTGATTGTGTTCTTAGATGTTTTTTTCCATATGACCTTATAGCCGCAGATCGAATCACGTGGTAAATCCGTTTCTCTGTGACCTCTGACAAATTCAGAAAGTAATAACTGATAGAAGCTGATCTGTGGTCAGTATTGTGAACTAATTATAATGTTAATGTTAACAATTCATGTTATTCTTCAATAACACAAAACTCCAAAGCAAATCAGGGGAAGAAAAATAGGTTTATTCAGAGAGGACAAATCAAGATGTTTAGCTGGGAGGTAGATGTTCAGATCTTCAGTCTCCCCTGTCCTCAGCTTTTCTCCACTGAATTAAGGAACAGGATGCCATTTATAACCCCCCACCCTAGCCTGGGGTTGACCAATCAGAAGTCCTCTCTGAGTTCAGGAGTGACATTCCACAGATTCTAACAGATGTTGAACTGAAACCCAACTCCTATTTACAATTCCCTATTGACCATTAGTACTCTAGTACTCTCGTCCTCTCCTCCTCTCAAACTCTGCGTTGTGTATTCATCTTCAAAATATTCTTATATTAAGGAAAGATTTGAATGGAGAAAACTGATCCGAGAGCAGCGATCCCCTTCTTCAGATCCTATCAGTATCGATACATGCTCCACCTGACGTGATACCTTGTAGTGATGCGGATCCAGTTTCTACTGGTCTGACTGAGGATATGAACTCTGACCTGTTCACCAGACGTGATACCTTGTAGTGACGCTGATCCAGTTTCTACTGGTCTGACTGAGGATATGAACTCTGACCTGTTCACCAGACGTGATACCTTGTAGTGATGCTGATCCAGCTTCTACTGGTCTGACTGAGGATACGAACTATGAAAACTGATTTACAACGGCGCAGATCAATACATAAAACCACCGTAAACAGAAAGATAAATGAATGGGTAAACAAAACCCGTTTACACACCAGCATCATCATCATGTGCACAAGCACTATAATAAACAATTCTGGACAAGGACATGGGGGGAACAGAGGGTTAAATACACAACATGTAATGATGGAATAGAAACCAGGTGTGTGGGAAGACAAGACAAAACAAATGGAAAATGAAAAGTGGATCGGCGATGGCTAGAAGACCGGTGACGTCGACCGCTGCCCGAACAAGGAGAGGGACCGAAGTCATGACAACACCCCTGAATGCTCGGCTATGAAAAGCCAACTGACATTTACTCCTGAGGTACTGACCAATTGCACCCTCTATAAACCACTGTGATTATTGTTTGTCATGTATGAACATTTGAACATCTTGAAGAATGATTTGAACTTAATGGCCATGTTCTCTTATAATCTCTCCCCAGCACAGACAGAAGAGGACTGGTCACCCCTCAGAGCCTGGTTGCTCTCTCCCCAGCACAGACAGAAGAGGACTGGTCACCCCTCAGAGCCTGGTTGCTCTCTACCCAGTACAGACAGAAGAGGACTGGTCACCCCTCAGAGCCTGGTTGCTCTCTCCCCAGCACAGACAGAAGAGGACTGGTCACCCCTCAGAGCCTGGTTGCTCTCTCCCCAGCACAGACAGAAGAGGACTGGTCACCCCTCAGAGCCTGGTTCCTCTCTACCCAGTACAGACAGAAGAGGACTGGTCACCCCTCAGAGCCTGGTTCCTCTCTACCCAGTACAGACAGAAGAGGACTGGTCACCCCTCAGAGCCTGGTTCCTCTCTACCCAGTACAGACAGAAGAGGACTGGTCACCCCTCAGAGCCTGGTTGCTCTCTACCCAGTACAGACAGAAGAGGACTGGTCACCCCTCAGAGCCTGGTTCCTCTCTAGGTTCCTTCCTAGGTTCCTGCCCTTCTAGGGAGTTTTTCTAGCCACCGTGCTTCAACATCCTAACATGATCTCTTCAACACGAGACGATCGTTACACCCAACAACGTGTTTCTGCCAATGAGCTTCAAATCAAATCAAATTGTATTTCTCACATGCGCCGAACAATAATGAGACTATAAGGAGAATCAGTACTGAGTCAATATGCAGGGTACCAGGTAGTTGAGGTAATAATGAGACTATAAGGAGAACCAGTACTGAGTCAATGTCCAGGTAGTTGAGGTAATAATGGGACTAAATCAAATCAAATTTTATTTGTCACATACACATGGTTAGTAGATGTTAATGCGAGTGTAGCGAAATGCTTGTGCTTCTAGTTCCGACAATGCAGTAATAACCAACAAGTAATCTAACTAACAATTCCAAAACTACTGTCTTATACACCGAAGTGTAAGGGGAAAAAGAATATGTACATAAAGATATATGAATGAGTGATGGTACAGAGCAGCATAGGCAAGATGCAGTAGATGGTATCGAGTACAGTATATACATATGAGATGAGTATGTAAACAAAGTGGCATAGTTAAAGTGGCTAGTGATACATGTATTACATAAGGATGCAGTCGATGATATAGAGTACAGTATATACATATACGTATGAGATTAATAATGTAGGGAACATTATATTAGGTAGCATTGTTTAAAGTGGCTAGTGATATATTTTACATCATTTCCCATCAATTCCCATTATTAAAGTGGCTGGAGTTGAGTCAGTGTCATTGACAGTGTGTTGGCAGCAGCCACTCAATGTTAGTGGTGGCTTTTTAACAGTCTGATGGCCTTGAGATAGAAGCTGTTTTCCAGTCTCTCGGTCCCAGCTTTGATGCACCTGTACTGACCTCGCCTTCTGGATGATAGCGGGGTGAACAGGCAGTGGCTCGGGTGGTTGTTGTCCTTGATGATCTTTATGGCCTTCCTGTAACATCGGATGGTGTAGGTGTCCTGGAGGGCAGGTAGTTTGCCCCCGGTGATGCGTTGTGCAGACCTCACTACCCTCTGGAGAGCCTTATGGTTGAGGGCGGTGCAGTTGCCGTACCAGGCGGTGATACAGCCCGCCAGGATGCTCTCGATTGTGCATCTGTAGAAGTTTGTGAGTGCTTTTGGTGACAAGCCGAATTTCTTCAGCCTCCTGAGGTTGAAGAGGCGCTGCTGCGCCTTCTTCACGATGCTGTCTGTGTGAGTGGACCAATTCAGTTTGTCTGTGATGTGTATGCCGAGGAACTTAAAACTTGCTACACTCTCCACTACTGTTCCATCGATGTGGATAGGGGGGTGTTCCCTCTGCTGTTTCCTGAAGTCCACAATCATCTCCTTAGTTTTGTTGACGTTGAGTGTGAGGTTATTTTCCTGACACCACACTCCGAGGGCCCTCACCTCCTCCCTGTAGGCCGTCTCGTCGTTGTTGGTAATCAAGCCTACCACTGTTGTGTCGTCGTATAAGGAGAACCAGTACAGAGTCAATGTGCAGGGTACCAGGTAGTTGAGGTAATAATGAGACTATAAGGAGAACCAGTACTGAGTCAATGTGCAGGGTACCAGGTAGTTGAGGTAATAATGAGACTATAAGGAGAACCAGTACTGAGTCAATGTGCAGGGTACCAGGTAGTTGAGGTAATAATGAGACTATAAGGAGTACCAGTACTGAGTCAATGTGCAGGGTACCAGGTAGTTGAGGTAATAATGAGACTATAAGGAGAACCAGTACTGAGTCAATGTGCAGGGTACCAGGTAGCTAAGGTAATAATGAGACTATAAGGAGAACCAGTCCTGAGTCAATGTGCAGGGTACCAGGTAGTTGAGGTAATAATGAGACTATAATTGAGATAATATGTACATGTAGGTAGAGGTAAAAGTGATGAGGCAATCAGGATAGAGATTACTTCTCCTCATCCAGGGAGTACGTACACACACACACACACACACACACACACACACACACACACACACACAGGGAGGGAATGTTGTGTTTGTTTAATATTGTTTTAGGACTATGCAAATGGACAAAATGATGAGCCTATGGATTATGAAAACAACAACAATAAATGGGAAAATGTGAGAGGAGAAATGACTAGAGACAGTGTTGTTTAACTCACTGACCAGGACCCATGAGTTCTTCTTACCTTTGTTCAGTAGAAAAGTCTCCCTCTCTAAAGGTTAGAGGAGGTTCCATAGACCGGTCACTCTTCATGGACACACAGCTGGGAACAGGGGAGGCTGGTCTCTCCTGCTTGATTGGACTTCAACACAACAGAGACAAACATTACATCTCATCTACTCTGAGCTCAGAAACAAAAGAGAGTTTCATTCCAAAACGCTGTATCTACTTTCAGAAATGTTGGTAAATAATATTTGATTGTTTATAGAAATTATTAAATGACTTCAAGTCTTTATAAAGGTTTCTAAAGTGGGTAAATTTCACTTAAAAAAGCCAGACTTGATTTGATGAAAAATGGATCAACAACAAAACAAATCAAAATCTAGAACAGTTACAGTATATAGAATGTAGTATATAGTATATAGTTACAGTATATAGAATGTAGTATATAGTTATAGTATATAGAATGTAGTATATAGTATATAGTTACAGTATATAGAATGTAGTATATAGTATATAGTTACAGTATATAGAATGTAGTATATAGTATATAGTTACAGTATATAGAATGTAGTATATAGTATATAGTTACAGTATATAGAATGTAGTATATAGTATATAGTTACAGTATATAGAATGTAGTATATAGTATATAGTTACAGTATATAGAATGTAGTACATAGTATATAGTTACAGTTTATAGAATGTAGTATATAGTTATAGTTAGTATATAGAATGTAGTATATAGTTATAGTATATAGAATGTAGTATATATTATATAGTTACAGTATATAGAATGTAGTATATAGTATATAGTTACAGTATGTATAATGTAGTATATAGTATATAGTTACAGTATATAGAATGTAGTATATAGTATATAGTTACAGTATGTATAGTGTAGTATATAGTATATAGTTACAGTATATAGAATGTAGTATATAGTATATAGTTACAGTATATAGAATGTAGTATATAGTATATAGTTACAGTATATAGAATGTAGTATATAGTATATAGTTATAGTATATAGAATGTAGTATATAATATATAGTTACAGTGTATAGAATGTAGTATATAGTATATAGTTACAGTATATAGAATGTAGTATATAGTATATAGTTACAGTATATAGAATGTAGTACATAGTATATAGTTACAGTATATAGAATGTAGTATATAGTATATAGTTACAGTATATAGAATGTAGTACATAGTATATAGTTACAGTATATAGAATGTAGTATATAGTATATAGTTACAGTATATAGAATGTAGTATATAGTTACAGTATATAGAATGTAGTATATATTATATAGTTACAGTATATAGAATGTAGTATATAGTATATAGTTACAGTATATATAATGTAGTATATAGTATATAGTTACAGTATATAGAATGTAGTATATAGTATATAGTTACAGTATGTATAGTGTAGTATATAGTATATAGTTACAGTATATAGAATGTAGTATATAGTATATAGTTATAGTATATAGAATGTAGTATATAGTATATAGTTACAGTATATAGAATGTAGTATATAGTATATAGTTATAGTATATAGAATGTAGTATATAATATATAGTTACAGTGTATAGAATGTAGTATATAGTATATAGTTACAGTATATAGAATGTAGTATATAGTATATAGTTACAGTATATAGAATGTAGTACATAGTATATAGTTACAGTATATAGAATGTAGTATATAGTATATAGTTACAGTATATAGAATGTAGTATATAGTATATAGTTACAGTATATAGAATGTAGTATATAGTTATAGTATATAGAATGTAGTGTATAGTATATAGTTACAGTATATAGAATGTAGTACATAGTATATAGTTACAGTATATAGAATGTAGTATATAGTATATAGTTACAGTATATAGAATGTAGTATATAGTACATAGTTACAGTATATAGAATGTACACATAAGCAATATTTCTGATTTAAAAACATTTTAGAATATACATTCTTAAACAATCTGTCATCTCACCTCTTAGTTTTGGTGTCATGTTCCCCAGAGAGACTCATTTTAGAGCACTGACCCCTAAACAGACATCCAACATGTTGGTTGTGGTTAACACAGTGACAACTAAACAGAGATCCAACATGTTGGTTGTGGTTAACACAGTGACAACAGAGATCCAACATGTTGGTTGTGGTTAACACAGTGACAACTAAACAGAGATCCAACATGTTGGTTGTGGTTAACACAGTGACAACTAAACAGAGATCCAACATGTTGGTTGTGGTTAACACAGTGACAACTAAACAGAGATCCAACATGTTGGTTGTGGTTAACATTTACAGTGACAACTAAACAGAGATCCAACATGTTGGTTGTGACTGATATTTGTCACCTCATCAACATGTTTGTGTCAGTAATAAATTAATAATCCAACATAATGTGTCACTGTTTGTTAAGGCTCCCAGACGTGACCAACTGAGTTTCTTTTTGAGGATGAACGGAGGGAAATAATACACCAGTTCCATGGTTCTCCTGTATTCTTATGCTCCAACAATAACAACATCAGTGACTAATTGTCCAGCTTTTATTTAGTTGAATGAACATTCTCAAAGATGATATGCTGTTATTGAAATATGTTTCAGTCCATTGTCTTTTATACATCATCTCTATTTGGTTTTAGTCAGTTTAATTTAATAAAAACATTTGTTTTTGTGAAGTCATCCCCCGACCCACCTGGAGTTTCTGCCGTGACCCACAATTGGATGACAGAGTTTACATAGAACACCTATGGTGACCCACTGTGGTCCTGACAGAGTTTACATAGACTATCCCCCGACCCACCTGGAGCCCTGCCGTGACCCACAAGTGGTCCTGACAGAGTTTACATAGACTACCAGAGCAGGATTCATCAACTTCAAATCAGTTTCATTCTAAATAACTGAGAATATAGTGATATTTCCAAACATTTCCCACAGAGTCAGGTCGTTCTGTTTCAATATAAAGGTATTTCCTAAACATTTCCCACAGAGACCCTCAGGTCCAGGAATATCATCCTCAGGATAGCCCTAAACATTTCCCACAAGACCATGGTCCTATAAAGGATATTTCCTAAACATTTCCCACAGAACCCTAAATAGGTGTTCAGCAATATAAAGTGATATTTCCTAAACATTTCCCACAGAGACCATCAGGTGTTCAGGAATATAAAGGATATTTCCTAAACATTTCCCACAGAGACCATCAGGTCGTTCAGCAATATAAAGGATATTTCCTAAACATTTCCCACAGAGACCATCAGGTCGTTCAGAATATAAAGGATATTTCCTAAACATTTCCCACAGAGACCATCAGGTCGTTCAGGAATATAAAGGATATTTCCTAAACATTTCCCACAGAGACCATCAGGTCGTTCAGGAATATAAAGGATATTTCCTAAACATTTCCCACAGAGACCATCAGGTCGTTCAGGAATATAAAGGATATTTCCTAAACATTTCCCACAGAGACCATCAGGTCGTTCAGAATATAAAGGATATTTCCTAAACATTTCCCACAGAGACCATCAGGTCGTTCAGCAATATAAAGGATATTTCCTAAACATTTCCCACAGAGACCATCAGGTCGTTCAGAATATAAAGGATATTTCCTAAACATTTCCCACAGAGACCATCAGGTCGTTCAGGAATATAAAGGATATTTCCTAAACATTTCCCACAGAGACCATCAGGTCGTTCAGGAATATAAAGGATATTTCCTAAACATTTCCCACAGAGACCCTCAGGTCGTTCAGGAATATAAAGGATATTTCCTAAACATTTCCCACAGAGACCCTCAGGTCGTTCAGGAATATAAAGGATATTTCCTAAACATTTCCCACAGAGACCATCAGGTCGTTCAGGAATATAAAGGATATTTCCTAAACATTTCCCACAGAGACCATCAGGTCGTTCAGGAATATAAAGGATATTTCCTAAATATTTCCTAAACATTTCCCACAGAGACCATCAGGTCGTAAAAGGATCATATCTCAGCCTATTCTGTCTATTGAATGTGTGACGACCTCAGTTCATAATAATTATCCTCCAGACTTACTAGACTTACTAACTGTATAACTGTATAATAGTTCTATGTAGTCTATAGTAGACTTACTAGACTTACTAACTGTATAACTGTATAATAGTTCTATGTAGTCTATAGTAGACTTACTAGACTTACTAACTGTATAACTGTATAATAGTTCTATGTAGTCTATAGTAGACTTACTAACTGTATAATAGTTCTATGTAGTCTATAGTAGACTTACTAGACTTACTAACTGTATAACTGTATAATAGTTCTATGTCGTCTATAGTAGACTTACTAGACTTACTAACTGTATAACTGTATAATAGTTCTATGTCGTCTATAGTAGACTTACTAGACTTACTAACTGTATAACTGTATAATAGTTCTATGTAGTCTATAGTAGACTTACTAGACTTACTAACTGTATAACTGTATAATAGTTCTATGTAGTCTATAGTAGACTTACTAGACTTACTAACTGTATAACTGTATAATAGTTCTATGTAGTCTATAGTAGACTTACTAGACTTACTAACTGTATAACTGTATAATAGTTCTATGTAGTCTATAGTAGACTTACTAACTGTATAACTGTATAATAGTTCTATGTAGTCTATAGTAGACTTACTAGACTTACTAACTGTATAACTGTATAATAGTTCTATGTAGTCTATAGTAGACTTACTAGACTTACTAACTGTATAATAGTTCTATGTAGTCTATAGTAGACTTACCAGTCTGCCCGTCTTCCCTTCAAATCAACACATTTATCCCACTTCTAGTTGTGCAGACAAATCTGTGCCACAGTTTCTACAGCCATGTTGTAACTGCGTTAAGCTACACACTTATTTACAATTTCATGAGGAAATCCCATATTTTCTGACGCTGTTGCAGAGGCAGTACTCTGTATTACAAACTTCAAAACCCTTTTTATATTCATCTCAAATACACTACAAGTTTTAAAGTCCCTACATTGCAGGAAAGTTCTCATGCAAAAGGTTGTACATTCAGATCCTGTACAGAGATTGTCTTTGGTTTTGGGAATCCTGAAAGATAACAGTGAATATGAGACATGGGGGAAGGTAGACAGATAACAGTGAATATGAGTTATGGAGGAAGGTATTGGGAAGGCTGAAAGATAACATTGAATTCCCCTCAAGTATTGAAAACAGGAAGTGAACTTAGTCACAAGGTTGTGCCAACTACAGTAGTGTTGCAAAATCCTTACCACCCCCCCTCTTCCCCATCTGTCTTAAGAACAGAACCTGTGGTTTAATGTAGATCCATGTAGATACAACAGAATCAATATGTGGTTTAATGTAGATACAACAGAAACAACATGTGGTTTAATGTAGATATATGTAGATACAACAGAATCAACATGTGGTTTAATGTAGATCCATGTAGATACAACAGAATCAACATGTGGTTTAATGTAGATATATGTAGATACAACAGAATCAACATGTGGTTCAATGTAGATACATGTAGATACAACAGAATCAACATGTGGTTTAATGTAGATACAACAGAAACAACATGTGGTTTAATGTAGATACAACAGAATCAACATGTGGTTTAATGTAGATACAACAGAATCAACATGTGGTTTAATGTAGATACAACAGAATCAACATGTGGTTTAATGTAGATACAACAGAATCAACATGTGGTTTAATGTAGATACATGTAGATACAACAGAAACAACATGTGGTTTAATGTAGATACAACAGAATCAACATGTGGTTTAATGTAGATACAACAGAATCAACATGTGGTTTAATGTAGATCCATGTAGATACAACAGAAACAACATGTGGTTTAATGTAGATACATGTAGATACAACAGAAACAACATGTGGTTTAATGTAGATACAACAGAATCAACATGTGGTTTAATGTAGATACAACAGAAACAACATGTGGTTTAATGTAGATCCATGTAGATACAACAGAATCAACATGTGGTTTAATGTAGATACAACAGAATCAACATGTGGTTTAATGTAGATACAACAGAATCAACATGTGGTTTAATGTAGATGCAACAGAATCAACATGTGGTTTAATGTAGATACAACAGAAACAACATGTGGTTTAATGTAGATCCATGTAGATACAACAGAATCAACATGTGGTTTAATGTAGATACAACAGAATCAACATGTGGTTTAATGTAGATACAACAGAATCAACATGTGGTTTAATGTAGATAAATGTAGATACAACAGAATCAACATGTGGTTTAATGTAGATACATGTAGATACAACAGAATCAACATGTGGTTTAATGTAGATACAACAGAAACAACATGTGGTTTAATGTAGATACAACAGAAACAACATGTGGTTTAATGTAGATACATGTAGATACAACAGAATCAACATGTGTTTTAATGTAGATACAACAGAATCAACATGTGGTTTAATGTAGATACATGTAGATACAACAGAATCAACATGTGGTTTAATGTAGATACATCAGAATCAACATGTGGTTTAATGTAGATACATCAGAATCAACATGTGGTTTAATGTAGATACAACAGAATCAACATGTGGTTTAATGTAGATACAACAGAAACAACAAGTGGTTTAATGTAGATACAACAGAATCAACATGTGGTTTAATGTAGATACATGTAGATACAACAGAAACAACATGTGGTTTAATGTAGATACAACAGAATCAACATGTGGTTTAATGTAGATACAACAGAATCAACATGTGGTTTAATGTAGATACATGTAGATACAACAGAAACAACATGTGGTTTAATGTAGATACAACAGAATCAACATGTGGTTTAATGTAGATACAACAGAAACAACATGTGGTTTAATGTAGATACAACAGAAACAACATGTGGTTTAATGTAGATACAACAGAATCAACATGTGGTTTAATGTAGATACATGTAGATACAACAGAAACAACATGTGGTTTAATGTAGATACAACAGAATCAACATGTGGTTTAATGTACATATATGTAGATACAACAGAATCAACATGTGGTTCAATGTAGATACATGTAGATACAACAGAATCAACACGTGGTTTAATGTAGATACAACAGAAACAACATGTGGTTTAATGTAGATACAACAGAAACAACATGTGGTTTAATGTAGATCCATGTAGATACAACAGAAACAACATGTGGTTTAATGTAGATACAACAGAATCAACATGTGGTTTAATGTAGATACAACAGAATCAACATGTGGTTTAATGTAGATACAACAGAATCAACATGTGGTTTAATGTAGATACAACAGAATCAACATGTGGTTTAATGTAGATACAACAGAATCAACATGTGGTTTAATGTAGATACAACAGAATCAACATGTGGTTTAATGTAGATACATGTAGATACAACAGAAACAACATGTGGTTTAATGTAGATACAACAGAATCAACATGTGGTTTAATGTAGATACAACAGAATCAACATGTGGTTTAATGTAGATCCATGTAGATACAACAGAAACAACATGTGGTTTAATGTAGATACAACAGAATCAACATGTGGTTTAATGTAGATACAACAGAATCAACATGTGGTTTAATGTAGATACAACAGAAACAACATGTGGTTTAATGTAGATACAACAGAATCAACATGTGGTTTAATGTAGATACATGTAGATACAACAGAAACAACATGTGGTTTAATGTAGATACAACAGAAACAACATGTGGTTTAATGTAGATATATGTAGATACAACAGAATCAACATGTGGTTCAATGTAGATACATGTAGATACAACAGAATCAACATGTGGTTTAATGTAGATACAACAGAAACAACATGTGGTTTAATGTAGATACAACAGAAACAACATGTGGTTTAATGTAGATCCATGTAGATACAACAGAAACAACATGTGGTTTAATGTAGATACAACAGAATCAACATGTGGTTTAATGTAGATACAACAGAATCAACATGTGGTTTAATGTAGATACAACAGAATCAACATGTGGTTTAATGTAGATACAACAGAATCAACATGTGGTTTAATGTAGATACAACAGAATCAACATGTGGTTTAATGTAGATACAACAGAATCAACATGTGGTTTAATGTAGATACATGTAGATACAACAGAAACAACATGTGGTTTAATGTAGATACAACAGAATCAACATGTGGTTTAATGTAGATACAACAGAATCAACATGTGGTTTAATGTAGATACAACAGAAACAACATGTGGTTTAATGTAGATCCATGTAGATACAACAGAATCAACATGTGGTTTAATGTAGATACAACAGAATCAACATGTGGTTTAATGTAGATACAACAGAATCAACATGTGGTTTAATGTAGATGCAACAGAATCAACATGTGGTTTAATGTAGATACAACAGAAACAACATGTGGTTTAATGTAGATCCATGTAGATACAACAGAATCAACATGTGGTTTAATGTAGATACAACAGAATCAACATGTGGTTTAATGTAGATACAACAGAATCAACATGTGGTTTAATGTAGATAAATGTAGATACAACAGAATCAACATGTGGTTTAATGTAGATACATGTAGATACAACAGAATCAACATGTGGTTTAATGTAGATACAACAGAAACAACATGTGGTTTAATGTAGATACAACAGAAACAACATGTGGTTTAATGTAGATACATGTAGATACAACAGAATCAACATGTGTTTTAATGTAGATACAACAGAATCAACATGTGGTTTAATGTAGATACATGTAGATACAACAGAATCAACATGTGGTTTAATGTAGATACATCAGAATCAACATGTGGTTTAATGTAGATACATCAGAATCAACATGTGGTTTAATGTAGATACAACAGAATCAACATGTGGTTTAATGTAGATACAACAGAAACAACAAGTGGTTTAATGTAGATACAACAGAATCAACATGTGGTTTAATGTAGATACATGTAGATACAACAGAAACAACATGTGGTTTAATGTAGATACAACAGAATCAACATGTGGTTTAATGTAGATACAACAGAATCAACATGTGGTTTAATGTAGATACATGTAGATACAACAGAATCAACATGTGGTTTAATGTAGATACATCAGAATCAACATGTGGTTTAATGTAGATACAACAGAATCAACATGTGGTTTAATGTAGATACAACAGAAACAACATGTGGTTTAATGTAGATACAACAGAATCAACATGTGGTTTAATGTAGATACATGTAGATACAACAGAAACAACATGTGGTTTAATGTAGATACAACAGAATCAACATGTGGTTTAATGTAGATACAACAGAATCAACATGTGGTTTAATGTAGATACAACAGAATCAACATGTGGTTTAATGTAGATCCATGTAGATACAACAGAAACAACATGTGGTTTAATGTAGATACAACAGAATCAACATGTGGTTTAATGTAGATACAACAGAAACAACATGTGGTTTAATGTAGATCCATGTAGATACAACAGAATCAACATGTGGTTTAATGTAGATACAACAGAATCAACATGTGGTTTAATGTAGATACAACAGAATCAACATGTGGTTTAATGTAGATGCAACAGAATCAACATGTGGTTTAATGTAGATACAACAGAAACAACATGTGGTTTAATGTAGATCCATGTAGATACAACAGAATCAACATGTGGTTTAATGTAGATACAACAGAATCAACATGTGGTTTAATGTAGATACAACAGAATCAACATGTGGTTTAATGTAGATACATGTAGATACAACAGAATCAACATGTGGTTTAATAGATACATGTAGATACAACAGAATCAACATGTGGTTTAATGTAGATACAACAGAAACAACATGTGGTTTAATGTAGATGCAACAGAAACAACATGTGGTTTTTAATGTAGATACATGTAGATACAACAGAATCAACATGTGTTTTAATGTAGATACAACAGAATCAACATGTGGTTTAATGTAGATACATGTAGATACAACAGAATCAACATGTGGTTTAATGTAGATACATGTAGATACAACAGAAACAACATGTGGTTTAATGTAGATACATCAGAATCAACATGTGGTTTAATGTAGATACAACAGAATCAACATGTGGTTTAATGTAGATACAACAGAAACAACAAGTGGTTTAATGTAGATACATGTAGATACAACAGAAACAACATGTGGTTTAATGTAGATACAACAGAAACAACATGTGGTTTAATGTAGATACATGTAGATACAACAGCAACAACATGTGGTTTAATGTAGATACAACAGAAACAACATGTGGTTTAATGTAGATACAACAGAATCAACATGTGGTTTAATGTAGATACAACAGAATCAACATGTGGTTTAATGTAGATACAACAGAAACAACATGTGGTTAAATAGATGTACATACAACAGAATCAACATGTGGTATTCTCAACTTCTCTTTTAACAGAACAGAGACATTTCAGAGAGGAGTCTGGTGGGAGGAGCTATAGCCTGGTGGGAGGAGCTATAGGAGGAGCTATAGGAGGACGGGTTCATTTTTATGGCTGAAATGGAATAAATTAATGAAGTGTTTGATGTTCCATTTATTCCATTCCAGTCTTTACACTGAGCCTGTCCTCCTATTGCTCCTCCACCAGCCTCCTCTGGTGTGTATGTGAAAGTATTCAGGTGTTGATGTTGCTGTGGAGGCAAATTATATATAACACACTACCTTTAAAGGTCCTTTTCAGCCATAAAAATAAAATAACATCAGAATATATATAAAACACTACCTTTAAAGGTCCTATTCAGCCATAAAAATAAAATACCATCAGAATATGTATAAAACACTACCTTTAAAGGTCCTATTCAGCCGTAAAAATAAAATACCATCAGAATATATATAAAACACTACCTTTAAAGGTCCTATTCAGCCATAATTATATTTAAAAAAAATACCTTTAAAGGTCCTATTCAGCCATAAAAATAAAATAACATCAGAATATATATAAAACACTACCTTTAAAGGTCCTATTCAGCCATAAAAATAAAATAACATCAGAATATATATAAAACACTACCTTTAAAGGTCCTATTCAGTCATAAAAATAAAGTAAAATAAAATGTGTAAATGATTTCTAAGTTTTGTAGAAAAAAAGTATAAAGTTAAAAAGTTCTACCCGATGACATCATCAAAAGTTATAACATTTAAAACCAGTGGTTTTCAAACACAATTAGATTGTCAGTGGTGTTTGGGAGCAATACAAAACCTAAACTATTGCAGGTTTTGAAAATCACTGTTTTTTACTTTTATGTCACAGAAAACATATTTTTAAGACTTTTCTACTTCTATTTGTCACTACAGATCGTAGTAAAACTACTAATTTCACACATTATAGGAGTCAGCCTGTAGACAAGATTACATTTCCAATAATCTGATGAGTGACAATATCAGTTGTCAAATATTACATGAAGAGATGGGAGCATCTAGTACATGAAGAGATGGGAGCATCTAGTACATGAAGAGATGGGAGCATCTAGTACATGAAGAGATGGGAGCATCTAGTACATGAAGAGATGGGAGCATCTAGTACATGAAGAGATGGGAGCATCTAGTACATGAAGAGATGGGAGCATCTAGTACATGAAGAGATGGGAGCATCTAGTACATGAAGAGATGGGAGCATCTGGTACATGAAGAGATGGGAGCATCTAGTACATGAAGAGATGCAGTGAAAGGAGCCTCTCTTTATCAAATCCTCCTTCAGAGTCACAAGCAGGTTAAACATTGTGATTTCTATATAATACTGTATCTGAGAGCAGATTCTGCAGGTTAAACATTGTGATTTCTATATAATACTGTATCTGAGGTTAAACATTGTGATTTCTATATAATACTGTATCTGAGATCAGATTCTGCAGGTTAAACATTGTGATTTCTATATAATACTGTATCTGAGATCAGATTCTGCAGGTTAAACATTGTGATTTCTATATAATACTGTATCAGAGTTTAAACATTGTGATTTCTATATAATACTGTATCTGAGTTTAAACATTGTGATTTCTATATAATACTGTAACAGAGATCAGATTCTGCAGGTTCATTGACACGTACCTTCATCAAATAACTCTCTTCATTCAGGAGGTGCAGCTTAATTTCCAAAGTTCACTTTTTCTTCAACAACATCCGTGTTGTCCATGTATTTATCACAGGACCCCTGCAGCAGCAGCATTGATCAACATCAGTGTTGTCCAGGTATTTATCACAGGACCCCTGCAGCAGCAGTATTGATCAACATCCGTGTTGTCCAGGTATTTATCACAGGACCCCTGCAGCAGCAGCATTGATCAACATCCGTGTTGTCCAGGTATTTATCACAGGACCCCTGCAGCAGCAGCATTGATCAACAACCGTGTTGTCCATGTATTTATCACAGGACCCCTGCAGCAGCAGCATTGATCTGCAACTAAGCAGAAACTAGTAACACAATCAAATTAAAATCTGATAGTCTGTCGTCAATGGATGAACGGACAATATAAACCAGATAGAAACTGATAATAGTGCATGTGACTTCAGTTGTGGTTAGACGTCGAAACCAACTTGCTCAATGTCTTTCCATGTCTGGGGAAATGAAACCAGGCCAGTGGTGGTTGACTGTCTGAGACTGTGGTTTTGAGTCACGTGGAGCCTGACATGGACAAAGGCAGACATGTAACCATGGACAACTTCTTCACATCAATTTCCCTGTCAGACAAGTTGATTACAAAGAAGACTAGCCTGCTATGAACAGTGAACACACAAAGAAGACTAGCCTAGCCAGGTCATTACAGTTTATACAGTATCTCTACCATATACAAACAGCCTTCCATCTGACAGACACCAACTAGTATCCCCCCTTTCATTATATTACATTCATATTATTACTATTACATGGCAAGACTCTGTAAAAGGAGGTACTTGCCGCTGGTCTGTTGTGCTGTTCTACAATGTGCTCGACATGGCTGCTATCAACACGTGTTGTACAAGCAATGCCTTGTCAAGACAGTCAGCAGGAGAGATTTCATCATGGATCTGGCATGTGAGCTTCATGAGAACCACATGAACGCAGAGAAAGAAGCTACAGTCACCAAGCAGGCCTCCCAGGCAGCAGGTACTGCTCTCCCTCTTCCCCAAGCACCACATCTCCCACTGGTGAGAAAAGAGACACAATGTCAAGTCGGCAGATTCACACCGAACAAGGCCAATGAACACGGTGTGCAGGGCAACCGATTTGACTTGTTTGTGGACCTGAAGCATAAAGAGAAGAGGGGATTGATTCATATGTAAAGGAGCTACAGTGTCTGATAGCATAAAGAGAAGAGGTGATCTACAGTGTCTGATAGCATGAAGAGAAGAGGGGATTGATTCATGTGTAAAGGAGCTACAGTGTCTGATAGCATAAAGAGAAAGGGGATTGATTCATGTGTAAAGGAGCTACAGTGTCTGATAGCATAAAGAGAAGAGGTGATCTACAGTGTCTGATAGCATAAAGAGAAGAGGGGATTGATTCATGTGTAAATGAGCTACAGTGTCTGATAGCATAAAGAGAAGAGGGGATTGATTCATGTGTAGCATAAAATGAGCTACAGTGTCTGATAGCATAAAGAGAAGAGGTGATCTACAGTGTCTGATAGCATAAAGAGAAGAGGGGATTGATTCATGTGTAAAGGAGCTACAGTGTCTGATAGCATAAAGAGAAGAGGGGATTGATTCATGTGTAAAGGAGCTACAGTGTCTGATAGCATAAAGAGAAGAGGTGATCTACAGTGTCTGATAGCATAAAGAGAAGTGGTGATCTACAGTGTCTGATAGCATGAAGAGAAGAGGTGATCTACAGTGTCTGATAGCATAAAGAGAAGAGGTGATCTACAGTGTCTGATACAATCAACACATTATTGTTTTAATACCTTGTCATAAATATTTTTCCACAAATATTTATTTATGCAATTCATCCTTTACAATTGTTCTGGTGCTTTTGTTTAGGAATACAGAATACATTCCTCCTGTGCACCTGGCTGGTTATATTATTCAAATATGATATATTTTTGTCAAAATAAAGTAAATGGACTTATTAAGTACTATAACTGTATTACTAATCAAATATACAAATAAAGTTGATCAAATGGATTACACTGTAATGTTTTTATTGTCAGGGAAACAGAAATAGGCTGTAGGACGATTTATTTTCTACTTTGTAGAATTAACAATTGTTATTTTATTGATATATTTCCACTAATATGTCTTCATGTAATTAATCCTTTACAATAGTTTATACACTATTTATTAAGTGTTTATTTAACAAACCATGCCTTCACACCTGGCACCTTGCTGGTTGATATGCATCTGATGCATGTGATAAAGTGGACGCCTGGCAACTTTCTCTAGCGTGGACTTATATGCTGAAAGACCAGGTGGTTGTAGTGTTATTAAGGACTGGTAGATGGGTGTTCTGATAGGCTGAAAGACCAGGTGGTTGTAGTGTTATTAAGGACTGGTAGATGGGTGTTCTGATAGGCTGAAAGACCAGGTGGTTCTAGTGTTAAGGAAAGGTAGATGAGTGTTGGTCATGCATTCACTCATGCTGACCGGCTCCAGTACTTTGTTCTTGACTAATGCCTCCAAGTCAGCATTGACTTTTGGTCGTGTTAAAGACTTATACAGGTGAATCTGTCGCTGTGAGAGGCATCACTGATGTCACAGTTCAGGTAAACAGACCAACTCTATGTTGTGAAGGGAGACTATCCATCACTACTGGGATGTTCATAGTTGAACTGTGTGCAGGGCAGGTCCTGCTTTCAGAACCTTTGGTTTGTTGTCTGACTTAATGCCAAGCTTCCCTGTAATGTCATTCATACTACCTATACTCATTCATACTACCTATACCCATTCATACTACCTATACCCATTCATACTACCCATACCCATTCATACTACCTATACCTATTCATACTACCTATACCTATTCATACTACCTATACCCATTCATACTACCTATACCTATTCATACTACCTATACCTATTCATACTACCTATACCTATTCATACTACCTATACCTATTCATACTACCTATACCCATTCATACTACCTATACCCATTCATACTACCTATACCTATTCATACTACCTATACCTATTCATACTACCTATACCCATTCATACTACCTATACCCATTCATACTACCTATACCCATTCATACTACCTATACCCATTCATACTACCTATACTATATCTATACCTATTCATACTACCTATACCTATTCATACTACCTATACCCATTCATACTACCTATACCTATTCATACTACCTATACCCATTCATACTACCTATACCCATTCATACTACCTATACCCATTCATACTACCTATACCTATTCATACTACCTATACCTATTCATACTACCTATACTATATCTATACCTATTCATACTACCTATACCTATTCATACTACCTATACCTATTCATACTACCTATACCCATTCATACTACCTATACCTATTCATACTACCTATACCCATTCATACTACCTATACCCATTCATACTACCTATACCCATTCATACTACCTATACCTATTCATACTACCTATACCCATTCATACTACCTATACCTATTCATACTACCTATACCCATTCATACTACCTATACCTATTCATACTACCTATACCCATTCATACTACCTATACCCGTTCATACTACCTATACCTATTCATACTACCTATACCCATTCATACTACCTATACCCGTTCATACTACCTATACCTATTCATACTACCTATTCCCATTCATACTACCCTGCTGTCCATTAAATATGTTTCTTTAAGATGGCAGGTAGGTCTGTGTCTCCATGTGTCATTGTCTGCACTGATGGCCAGTCCAGTGTGATTCTTTAAGATGGCAGGTAGGTCTGTCATTGTCTTCACTGATGACCAGTCCAGTGTGATTCTTTAAGATGGCAGGTAGATCTGTCATTGTCTTCACTGATGACCAGTCCAGTGTGATTCTTTAAGATGGCAGGTAGGTCTGTCATTGTCTTCACTGATGGGCAGTCCAGTGTGATTCTTTAAGATGACAGGTAGGTCTGTCATTGTCTTCACTGATGGGCAGTCCAGTGTGATTCTTTAAGATGACAGGTAGGTCTGTCATTGTCTTCACTGATGACCAGTCCAGTGTGATTCTTTAAGATGGCAGGTAGGTCTGTCATTGTCTTCACTGATGGCCAGTCCAGTGTGATTCTTTAAGATGACAGGTAGGTCTGTCATTGTCTTCACTGATGGCCAGTCCAGTGTGATTCTTTAAGATGGCAGGTAGGTCTGTCATTGTCTTCACTGATGGCCAGTCCAGTGTGATTCTTTAAGATGACAGGTAGGTCTGTGTCTCCATGTGTCATTGTCTGCACTGATGACCAGTCCAGTGTGATTATTCATTTTCTGTTCTCTTTTTGTTTCTAGAGGTTTTGTCAAATGTGCATTTTCTTACCACAGGCTGGACCATGTCCTTACCTCAGCATGTAGAAGGCTGATGTCCCACCTTGCCACAGTGGAAGCATGTGACTGACACTCTCTGATTTTCAGTTGAAACTCTTTTCCTTTTTTTGTGATCAACTTATTATTTATTTTAAAGGAACAAAGACAAGAACAAATAGCAGCAGGAATGATTATACAGCTAGAGACACAATACTGTTAATATATATATATATATATATATATATCAGAACAAATAGCAGCAGGAATGGTTATACAGCTAGAGACACAATACTGTTAATATATATATATATATATGTATTTTTATATATGATGTATATATATTTTTTTTTTTGGGGGGTATATATATATCAGTGTGTTATGTAAATCAGTTATTGCGGGGAAATACAAAAATATAATTAACCACATATACAATCACTCACCTGGGACCAAACCAACCCACCCTCCAACCCCTCCTGGGACCACCCCAACCCACCCTCCAACCCTTCTGGGACCACCCCAACCCACTCTCCAACCCCTCCTGGGACCAACCCAACCCACCCTCCAACCCCTTCTGGAACCACTCCAACCCTACTGGGACCACCCCAACCCACCCTCCAACCCTTCTGGGACCACCCCAACCCACCCTCCAAACCTTCTGGGACCACCCCAACCCACCCTCCAACCCTACTGGGACCACTCCAACCCTACTGGGACCACCCCAACCCACCCTCCAACCCTTCTGGGACCACCCCAACCCACCCTCCAACCCTACTGGGACCACTCCAACCCTACTGGGACCACCCCAACCCACCCTCCAACCCCTCCTGGGACCACCCCAACCCACCCTCCAACCCCTCCTGGGACCACTCCAACCCACCCTCCAACCCCTCCTGGGACCACCCCAACCCACCCACCAACCCCTCCTGGGACCACCCCAACCCACCCTCCAACCCCTCCTGGGACCACCCCAACCCACCCTCCAACCCCTCCTGGGACCACTCCAACCCTACTGGAATCACTTCAACCCTACTGGGACCACTCCAAGCCTACTGGGACCACTCCAATCCTACTGGGACCACTCCAACCCTACTGGGATCACTCCAACCCTACTGGGACCACTCCAAGCCTACTGGGACCACTCCAATCCTACTGGGACCACTCTAATCCTACTGGGACCACTCCAACCCACCCTCCAACCCCTCCTGGGACCACCCCAACCCACCCTCCAACCCCTCCTGGGAACACTCCAACACACCTCCAACCCCTCCTGGGACCACCCCAACCCACCCTCCAACCCCTCCTGGGACCACCCCAACCCACCCTCCAACCCCTCCTGGGACCACCCCAACCCACCCTCCAACCCCTCCTGGGACCACCCCAACCCACCCTCCAACCCCTCCTGGGACCACTCCAACCCTACTGGGACCACTCCAAACCTACTGGGACCCCTCCAACCCACCCTCCAACACCTCCTGGACCACCCCAACCAACCCTCCAACCCCTCCTGGGACCACCCCAACCCACCCTCCAACCCCTCCTGGGACCACCCCAACCAACCCTCCAACCCCTCCTGGACCACCCCAACCCACCATCCAACCCCTCCTGGGACCACTCCAACCCTACTGGAATCACTTCAACCCTACTGGGACCACTCCAAGCCTACTGGGACCACTCCAATCCTACTGGGACCACTCCAACCCTACTGGGATCACTCCAACCCTACTGGGACCACTCCAAGCCTACTGGGACCACTCCGATCCTACTGGGACCACTCCAATCCTACTGGGACCACTCCAATCCTACTGGGACCACTCCAACCCACCCTCCAACCCCTCCTGGGACCACCCCAACCCACCCAACCATTAAAATAAATACTAAATGAAGATGTGATAAAATCAGTAAGGCCACATTTGGATTAAAATTATAATGAAGGTCAATCTGTTGAATAAAAAACACTTTATGGTTTCAGCTGCAGAGAACCAGCTGTCAATTGTTGTTTGGCCGCAAAGATCCCAGCAGTGGATGGTTGTTAATAAATTATATCTATAAAGGTGCTGATCCAATGAGGTGAGGTGGTGGACCCATGGATCCTAACAGTGTATAAAGTGCTGATCCAATGAGGTGTGGTGGTAGACCCATGGATCCTAACAGTGTATGAAGTGCTGATCCAATGAGGTGTGGTGGTAGACCCATGGATCCTAACAGTGTATAAAGGTGCTGATCCAATGAGGTGTGGTGGTAGACCCATGGATCCTAACAGTGTATGAAGGTGCTGATCCAATGAGGTGAGGTGGTAGACCCATGGATCCTAACAGTGTATAAAGTGCTGATCCAATGAGGTGTGGTGGTAGACCCATGGATCCTAACAGTGTATAAAGTGCTGATTGAATGAGGTGTGGTGGTAGACCCATGGATCCTAACAGTGGATAAAGGTGCTGATCCAATGAGGTGTGGTGGTAGACCCATGGATCCTAACAGTGGATAAAGGTGCTGATCCAATGAGGTGTGGTGGTAGACCCATGGATCCTAACAGTGTAGAAAGTGCTGATCCAATGAGGTGTGGTGGTAGACCCATGGATCCTAACAGTGTATAAAGTGCTGATCCAATGAGGTGTGGTGGTAGACCCATGGATCCTAACAGTGTATAAAGTGCTGATTGAATGAGGTGAGGTGGTGGACCCATGGATCCTAGCAGTGTATAAAGTGCTGATCCAATGAGGTGTGGTGGTGGACCCATGGATCCTAGCAGTGTAGAAAGTGCTGATCCAATGAGGTGAGGTCGTGGACCCATGGATCCTAGCAGTGTAGAAAGTGCTGATCCAATGAGGTGAGGTGGTGCCATCTTAGTTCCAACATCATTTTAGCTGTTGTCAAACCTGACAACAATAATCTTATTTTCTGTAGTGATAGTGGTGAATTATCATTAATTCATGTAATTCATTAAATAATAAGAGACAATAGATGCAAAGCTGCTGCAGTATAGCTATTTTATTGTTATTTAACAAGGCCACATCATGGCCTGACCTGGTCTGTGGGTATGTCCCAATTATATCACCTTCCTCCTGAACAAGGCCACATCATGGCCTGACCTGGTCTGTGGGTGTGTCCCAATTATATCACCTTCCTCCTGAACAAGGCCACATCATGGCCTGACCTAGTCTGTGGGTGTGTCCCAATTATATCACCTTCCTCCTGAACAAGGCCACATCATGGCCTGTCCTAGTCTGTGGGTATGTCCCAATTATATCACCTTCCTTCTGAACAAGGCCACATCATGGCCTGACCTAGTCTGTGGGTGTGTCCCAATTTTATCACCTTCCTCCTGAACTGTACACTCGTTCACTACTTTACCCACAAATCTAAAAGAATTGGATTAATATTTTATATTGGTAAAATAATCTAGCCAGCTATCTAACCTTGTAGTAATCATGCTCAAATTACCGACTGGGGGCCCCCATTTACTTTCGTAGGTCCCTTTCAGATACTGAGAAGAGGACAGAACAGCCTCCTGACTGGTATTAAGGATTCCAATGTGTCCTACTATCAATTAGGGATGTAGAATTCAAATATAGATGGAAGATAAGCCTAGAAGTAGTGGCAGACAGTGGCAGGCAGCACTACTTGTTCTTTGTCAGATGTTCCAATAATGACGACCTCCTCTGTGCTAATTTCTTCTTCTTGTCTTGTGTGGAGGTGACCCAGGCGTCCAGCAGCTTCTTGTCTTGTGTGGAGGTGAACCAGGCGTCCAGCAGCTTCTTGTCTTGTGTGGAGGTGACCCAGGCGTCCAGCAGCTTCTTGTCTTGTGTGGAGGTGACCCAGGCGTCCAGCAGCTTCTTGTCTTGTGTGGAGGTGACCCAGGCGTCCAGCAGCTTCTTGTCTTGTGTGGAGGTGACCCAGGCGTCCAGCAGCTTCTTGTCTTGTGTGGAGGTGACCCAGGCGTCCAGCAGCTTCTTGTCTTGTGTGGAGGTGACCCAGACGTCCAGCAGCTTCTTGTCTTGTGTGGAGGTGACCCAGGCGTCCAGCAGCTTCTTGTCTTGTGTGGAGGTGACCCAGGCGTCCAGCAGCTTCTTGTCTTGTGTGGAGGTGAACCAGGCGTCCAGCAGCTTCTTGTCTTGTGTGGAGGTGACCCAGGCGTCCAGCAGCTTCTTGTCTGTTGTGAAGGTGACCCAGGCGTCCAGCAGCTTCTTGTCTTGTGTGGAGGTGAACCAGGCGTCCAGCAGCTTCTTGTCTTGTGTGGAGGTGACCCAGGCGTCCAGCAGCTTCTTGTCTTGTGTGGAGGTGACCCAGGCGTCCAGCAGCTTCTTGTCTTGTGTGGAGGTGACCCAGGCGTCCAGCAGCTTCTTGTCTTGTGTTGAGGTGACTCAGGCGTCCAGCAGCTTCTTGTCTTGTGTGGAGGTGAACCAGGCGTCCAGCAGCTTCTTGTCTTGTGTGGAGGTGACCCAGGCGTCCAGCAGCTTCTTGTCTTGTGTGGAGGTGACCCAGGCGTCCAGCAGCTTCTTGTCTTGTGTGGAGGTGACCCAGGCGTCCAGCAGCTTCTTGCTG
This sequence comes from Oncorhynchus tshawytscha, assembly GCF_018296145.1. Taxonomy (NCBI): domain Eukaryota; kingdom Metazoa; phylum Chordata; class Actinopteri; order Salmoniformes; family Salmonidae; genus Oncorhynchus; species Oncorhynchus tshawytscha. The sequence goes on from NW_024608433.1 coordinate 33,906, forward strand.
TAGTAGATCTGCCAGCCGTGCACCTGCACCACCATCACCATCACCAGGTACATGACGGACACAGCAGAGAAGACGAAGATGAAGCGGTACAGCTGTTTGGCCTCCGGGAACGTCTCCATACCCCGTAGATGAGCGGCACTATGCAGAAGAGGCCTAATCATGGAGATCACCAGGAAGCTGATGCTGTTTCTGGGCAGGGCCATGAAGCTGCAGAGGGGGGGATGATACTGAACAGATAGGGGTACTCCCACTGGTAGGGAGCAGCCACCAGGCTGTGGGACACCAGGTAGATGAAGAGGGAGGGATGGTACTGAGCAGATAGAGGTACTCCCACTGGTAGGGAGCAGCCACCACGCTGTGGGACACCAGGTAGATGAAGAGGGAGGGGATGATACTGAGCAGATAGAGGTACTCCCACTGGTAGGGAGCAGCCACCAGGCTGTGGGACACCAGGTAGATGAAGAGGGAGGGGATGGTACTGAGCAGATAGGGGTACTCCCACTGGTAGGGAGCAGACACCACGCTGTGGGACACCAGGTAGATGAAGAGGGAGGGGATGATACTGAGCAGATAGGGGTACTCCCACTGGTAGGGAGCAGCCACCACGCTGTGGGACACCAGGTTCAGCTGGCTCACCGTCAACTGGGCAGCTTAGAGGAGCCAGATCATGTGCACATTAAAAAGGGCTGAAGCACCACGTCAGCCCTTCTCTCACTGTTACCAGTCAGTGTATATCCAGAGACCCTCCACTAATGTTAAACATCTGACTGAGATGTGATCTCTGACTCTAACTGAGACCCCTCCACTAATGTTAAACATCTGACTGAGATGTGATCTCTGACTCTAACTGAGACCCCTCCACTAATGTTAAACATCTGACTGAGATGTGATCTCTGACTCTAACTGAGACCCCTCCACTAATGTTAAACATCTGACTGAGATGTGATCTCTGACTCTAACTGAGACCCCTCCACTAATGTTAAACATCTGACTGAGATGTGATCTCTGACTCTAACTGAGACCCCTCCACTAATGTTAAACATCTGACTGAGATGTGATCTCTGACTCTAACTGAGACCCCTCCACTAATGTTAAACATCTGACTGAGATGTGATCTCTGACTCTAACTGAGACCCCTCCACTAATGTTAAACATCTGAATGAGATGTGATCTCTGACTCTAACTGAGACCCTCCACTAATGTTAAACATCTGACTGAGATGTGATCTCTGACTCTAACTGAGACCCCTCCACTAATGTTAAACATCTGACTGAGATGTGATCTCTGACTCTAACTGACTCATGTATAATAGAAGTATACAGTCTGTCTCTATGTTCAGTCCAACCAAGGTGCACGGCCCTAATGAAAGCTCCAAGGCTGAACTCATTGTTTTTAATTCTAAATAAACACTTTTATTGAAATGTCACTTGTTTCCCTATAATAGTGGGCAGAATGTATAGCAGTTCTCTAGGAAGGAACCCCTATAGGAACCTTATGTCACTTGTTTCCCTATAATAGAGGGCAGAATGTGTCTCTACCTATCTAAAAGGGTTTCCATAAACATCTCTACCTATCTAAAAGGGTTTCCATAAACATCTCTACCTATCTAAAAGTGTTTTCATAAACATCTCTACCTATCTGCACATTAATGAGAAAGACTGGTGAACAGTTTGGATGGAAAGTTAAACCTCCATCAGAAACACCCTTCAGAGGAAGACTACTGGCTCCACCACATGGTAGTAGAAGGTCAACACAGAGGAAGACTACTGGCTCCACCACATGGTAGTAGAAGGTCGACACAGAGGAAGACTACTGGCTCCACCACATGGTAGTAGAAGGTCGACACAGAGGAAGACTACTGGCTCCACCACATGGTAGTAGAAGGTCGACACAGAGGAAGACTACTGGCTCCACCACATGGTAGTAGAAGGTCGACACAGAGGAAGAATACTGGCTCCACCACATGGTAGTAGAAGGTCAACACAGAGGAAGACTACTGGCTCCACCACATGGTAGTAGAAGGTCGACACAGAGGAAGACTACTGGCTCCACCACATGGTAGTAGAAGGTCGACACAGATGAAGACTACTGGCTCCACCACATGGTAGTAGAAGGTCAACACAGAGGAAGACTACTGGCTCCACCACATGGTAGTAGAAGGTCGACACAGAGGAAGACTACTGGCTCCACTACATGGTAGTAGAAGGTTGACACAGAGGAAGACTACTGGCTCCACCACATGGTAGTAGAAGGTCGACACAGAGGAAGACTACTGGCTCCACTACATGGTAGTAGAAGGTCGACACAGAGGAAGACTACTGGCTCCACTACATGGTAGTAGAAGGTCGACACAGAGGAAGACTACTGGCTCCACTACATGGTAGTAGAAGGTTGACACAGAGGAAGACTACTGGCTCCACCACATGGCAGTTGAAGGTCAACACCTAGGACACTGCCATCAGAAACACCCCTCAGAGGAAGACTACTGGCTCCACCACATGGCAGTTGAAGGTTGACACAGAGGAAGACTACTGGCTCCACCACATGGCAGTTGAAGGTCGACACAGAGGAAGACTACTGGCTCCACCACATGGTAGTAGAAGGTCAACACAGAGTAAGACTACTGGCTCCACCACATGGCAGTTGAAGGTCAACACCTAGGACACTGCCATCAGAAACACCCCTCAGAGGAAGACTACTGGCTCCACCACATGGTAGTAGAAGGTCAACACAGAGGAAGACTACTGGCTCCACCACATGGTAGTAGAAGGTCGACACAGAGGACACTGCGTCAAAATCAAACCAAATTTTACTTGTCACATGCTTCGTAAACCAGAGGTGTGGACTAATAGTGAAATGCTGACTTATGGGTCATTTTCCAACAATGCAGTTAAATATCAACAGCAGAAATAGTGACAGAAGGAAGAAATACACAGTGTCCTGTTAGGGAGTGTCCTGTTAGGGAGTGTCCTGTTAGGGAGTGTCCTGTTAGGGCGTGTCCTGTTAGGGAGTGTCCTGTTAGGGCGTGTCCTGTTAGGGAGTGTCCTGTTAGGGAGTGTCCTGTTAGGGAGTGTCCTGTATACTTCAATGCATTGAGTCTTACTAACGGTGGGAGTGTCCTGTTAGGGACTGTAATGTTAGGGAGTGTCCTGTATACTTCAATGCATTGAGTCTTACTAACGGAGGGAATGTCCTGCTAGGGAGTGTCCTGTTAGGGAGTGTCCTGTTAGGGAGTGTCCTGTATACTTCAATGCATTGAGTCTTACTAACGGAGGGAATGTCCTGCTAGGGAGTGTCCTGTTAGGGAGTGTCCTGTTAGGGAGTGTCCTGTATACTTCAATGCATTGAGTCTTACTAACGGAGGGAATGTACTGTTAGGGAGTGTCCTGTTAGGTAGTGTCCTGTATACTTCAATGCATTGAGTCTTACTAACGGAGGGAATGTACTGTTAGGGAGTGTCCTGTTAGGTAGTGTCCTGTATACTTCAATGCATTGAGACTTACTAACAGTGGGAGTGTCCTGTTAGGGAGTGTCCTGTTAGGGAGTGTCCTGTATACTTCAATGCATTGAGTCTTACTAACGGAGGGAATGTACTGTTAGGGAGTGTCCTGTTAGGTAGTGTCCTGTATACTTCAATGCATTGAGACTTACTAACAGTGGGAGTGTCCTGTTAGGGAGTGTCCTGTTAGGGAGTGTCCTGTATACTTCAATGCATTGAGTCTTACTAACGGTGGGAATGTCCTGTTAGGGAGTGTCCTGTTAGGGAGTGTCCTGTTAGGGAATGTCCTGTTAGGGAATGTCCTGTTAGGGAGTGTCCTGTATACTTCAATGCATTGAGTCTTACTAACAGTGGGAATGTCCTGTTAGGGAGTGTCCTGTATACTTCAATGCATTGAGTCTTACTAACAGTGGGAATGTCCTGTTAGGGAGTGTCCTGTATACTTCAATGCATTGAGACTTACTAATGGTGGGAATGTCCTGCTAGGGAGTGTCCTGCTAGGGAGTGTCCTGTTCGGGAGTGTCCTGTTTACTTCAATGCATTGAGACTTACTAACGGTGGGAATGTCCTGCTAGGGAGTGTCCTGCTAGGGAGTGTCCTGTTCGGGAGTGTCCTGTTAGGGAGTGTCCTGTTTACTTCAATGCATTGAGACTTACTAACGGTGGGAATGTCCTGCTAGGGAGTGTCCTGCTAGGGAGTGTCCTGTTAGGGAGTGTCCTGTATACTTCAATGCATTGAGACTTACTAACGGTGGGAATGTGCTACTTCGCTGGGTACCAGAGGATTGCAAAAAGCCGTGAACTTTCAATAAAAACCCTGTTTTTAGATATTAACTGTCATATACAGTGACAATACCTGTTGAGGTAGAGATGAACCACATCAATATGTAAATAAGAATTAGTATAAACTGCACACAGTGGCGACACGACATTCAGGGCAGGTGGGGTCACACATTTCTAGCAAACAAAAAAATATTATTTTATTTTTGGGGTATACTGTTTTGCATGTTATTTTAGCATTATCACATATCAGTTTGCAAACAAATAAAACATCATTGAGTTCATAAAGCCTCCATACAAACCAGGTCTCTTTAATGCTTTCTCCAGTAAGGCAGCTCTAAAATGCAGGTGTTTCAGCCTAACTCAGTGCTTTCTGTAGTGGTGGGGCAGCCGGCGGGAAATATGGAGTGTAGGGGTTGGTAATGTTCTGTAGTGGTGGGGCAGCCAGTGGAAATATGGAGTGTAGGGGTTGGTAATGTTCTGTAGTGGTGGGGCAGCCAGCGGGAAATATGGAGTGTAGGGGTTGGTAATGTTCTGTAGTGGTGGGGCAGTCAGTGGAAATATGGAGTGTAGGGGTTGGTAATGTTCTGTAGTGGTGGGGCAGCCAGTGGAAATATGGAGTGTAGGGGTTGGTAATGTTCTGTAGTGGTGGGGCAGCCAGTGGAAATATGGAGTGTAGGGGTTGGTAATGTTCTGTAGTGGTGGGGCAGTCAGTGGAAATATGGAGTGTAGGGGTTGGTAATGTTCTGTAGTGGTGGGGCAGCCAGCGGGAAATATGGAGTGTAGGGGTTGGTAATGTTCTCTAGTGCGCTGTGATCGGCTCAGTGTTCTGTCACTCATGGTCACACTATGTCACTGCCAAATCTAAGAGTAGAGCTAGAAAAATTCAAGCCCCTTGGGTGCTGCCATAGTTACATTAGAATTGCCCATCCAAGAAGGCTCAAGGTCATTGGCCATAGATAAAATGACATCAAATCACGTTATATCTACAGCCGCTTTGATTGGACTGATCATGTCACCATCATACCTTCATAATCTTAGCTAGTTGTCATCATCATTAATCACGTTGACAATCTACTGGCAAATCCTTTTTAATCTTTGTCATATGAAGAGAAATCATAGATACAACGTGTCGGTGCTCATCGGCCATTGGACAGAAAGATTACACAACAAGTTGGAAATCGCAAATTCAGCAATGAGTGGTTGGAAGAAATCAGTGTCTATCTGCAAGCATTGCAAAGCAATCACTCAGTGGAGTGGGTGTGGTCACAATTCTCAGTTTTCAGGGTCTCTTTTCCAAGCTGCTTGTTCAGATGATCAGATCAATGGAGCTGCTTGTGCAGATGGGTGATCAGATCAATGGAGCTGCTTGTTCAGATGGGTGATCAGATCAATGGAGCTGCTTGTGCAGATGGGTGATCAAACCAATGGAGCTGCTTGTAAAGATGGGTGAACAAATCAATGGAGCTGCTTGTGCAGATGGGTGATCAGATCAATGGAGCTGCTTGTTCAGATGGGTGATCAAATCAATGGAGCTGCTTGTGCAGATGGGTGATCAAATCAATGGAGCTGCTTGTGCAGATGGGTGATCAAATCAATGGAGCTGCTTGTTCAGATGCGTGAACGTTGCAACGTTCTGATATGCTAAAGAGAACACCCAGCAACATTCTCTAGTGGTTCTGATATGCTAAAGAGAACACCCAGCAACATTCTCTAGTGGTTCTGATATGCTAAAGAGAACACCCAGCAACATTCTCTAGTGGTTCTGATATGCTAAAGAGAACACCTGGCAACATTCTCTAGTGGTTCTGATATGCTGAAAGACAATTCAAACAGATCTAGATTAGAACCCATTCTCTACTGGGTTCTGATATGCTGAAAGACAATTCAAACTGATCTAGATTAGAATCCATGATCTAGTGGTTTCTGATATGCTGAAAGGCAATTCAAACTGATCTAGATTAGAATCCATTTTACCCTTGTTCCCTGAACAACAGCCGACACTATTGTCCCCAGATGGTACTAGTTGGTCGGAACTTGGATGTGGTGTGAGAACAGGTGGCCTCAGTAGGTGATATAAACACGTATGTGTGTGTGTTGAGTGTGTGTGTCTAGTGAACGTGTGTTTCCAATGTGTCAGTGTGTATGTGTGTGTGTGTGTGTGTGTGTGTATGTATCACTGACACAGGGACACTGAGGAAATCCCAAATAAATCATCCTCAATCCTAAACCCTGGATAGAGGGGCTCAGTGAATGTGGAGGTGAATGTGATCAGGTGGGTCAGTGTGTCAGAGGAGGCTCTGTAGAAGGACAGAGTGCCGGCTGGCCAGTCCAGATACACTCCTACTCTGTGGGAGCTGGAGGAGGGGACGTCTATGGTATTGTCGTTATTATTGTGCCTGGCAGCGTAACTGTTGTCAGAGCAGGTCAGACTCCAGGACTTGTCATTGTATCCAAGACAACAGTCCTTATCCCTTCCTCTCCTGTTGATTCCTTTATATGTCACTCCTATATCAGCCCCCATTATCCCACTCCACTCTACCTCCCAGTAACAGCGCCCAGTCAGACCCTCTCTACACAGCACCTGTCTACAGTCCTCAAATCTCTCTGGGTGATCAGGATACGGCTGCTCCTCTATCCTCCATGTGACCTTTCTGTTCTCCTCAGACAGAAAGAGGTGTCTGTTTACTGTGTTTGGGTCCAGTATGAGATCACAGACATCTAATGGATGAAACCAGACACAATATTAGAAATCATCATCATTCACATTAGAATGTTAACTCACTATTCACTAATTAATTTAATGTAGAATTTAATGTAGATGTTTATAGGTATCAAAATTTGAGGTAACTTGAGACTTGTTGAATGATCATATGTAATACTGTATGGTAATATAAACACACTTTTTCCATTAATTACACACACACACACACACACACACACACACACACACACACACACACACACACACACACACACACACACACACACACACACACACACACACACACTGTCAAAGCAACTCTTTGTAAACGTTGGTGTCCCTGATTTCTGCTTCTGTAGAACTACAGCTGATATTTAATATGACCAAGTAAGTAATGATGGTGGTCTTTGACTTTGACTTAACTTGAATTAAGACTTATTCTTAGTCATATTCTTCACAGCAGTCAACACTCACATTTTCTAAGCCCAGGTTTCATTCTGTTCTCTCCACCATGTTCCACACTGTAGCGGTAAGCAGAAGAACAGACAGTCATTGAGGGATACACCTGAACTCTCACACACACACACACACACACACACACACACACACACACACACAAGAATGGTCACACACACACACACACACACAAGAATGGTCTGTCAAATAACTAAGGTGTGTGTGTGCGTGTACAGTGTGACACACACACACAATGAACACACACTGGAGACAACCTGGACACACACACACTGGAGACACACACACAGGACACACACACACACGGGATAAACACACACAATGGACACACACAGTCAGTCATAATTTGTCCAAGTGGTGGTAAGAATGTTTGTCTTAACTAGCCTGATGAGTCAAACATGTCTGATATGAACATTGACATAAACCCTCTACCTACTTGAGTTTCTCCAGTCTGCAGTGTGGATCCTCCAGTCCAGCAGAGAGCAGTCTGACTCCTGACTCTCCTGGGTGATTGTAGCTCAGGTCCAGCTCTCTCAGGTGTGAGGGGTTTGACCTCAGAGCTGAGACCAGAGAAGCACAGCCTTCCTCTGTGACTAGACAGCCTGACAGCCTGCAAAGAGTCACATCATATTAAAACCACACTGCTATTCTTTGGTGGTGAAAATAGTTGCAAGAGATTTTTTCAACATATTCAGATACATCAGTGTTTTGAAACCGATATCTACTCATAAATGAATGTTGCATTATTAGAAATGACAAATGATCAAAGTATTGTTGTAGATAGAAAAATATATAGTACAAATATTTGAGTAGACTGAATAGTCCAGTTTAAAAAGCAGTATCAGTCAAAAGACAGACAGTGAGGTATCATATTTAGATTGTATTGACTATACAGTCCACACCATATCTATTTAGACAGTGAGGGATCAGATTTAGATTGTATTGAGTATACAGTCCACACCATATCTATTTAGACAGTGAGGTATCAGATTTAGATTGTATTGAGTATATAGTCCACACCATATCTATTTTGACAGTGAAGCTAACATTTTAAATGTGGCTCTATTCTCCAACATTTTGGATTTCAGATCAAATGTTTCATATGAGGTGACCGTATATAATGTCACCTTTAATTTGAGGGTATTTTAATAAATATCTGTTTCACCTTTTAGAAAAATAAGATTTTATATATCTAGTCCCCCATTTGAAGAAGTCATAAGTATTCTGACAAATTCACTGATTAGTAAAAAGTTTAGTATTTGGTTGCTTTTGCAGTTTGTTTTGTGTTATGTTTTGCCGAATATTAAAATGACGACTGGAGAAAAAACATGAATGATGAGTGAGTAAGTTAGAGGCTACAACAAAACATGCTAACCTCTCACCATTACCAATAACAGAGGCTACAACAAAACATGCTAACCTCTCACCATTACCAATAACAGAGGCTACAACAAATACTAACCTCTCATCATTACCAATAACAGAGGATACAACAAAACATGCTAACCTCTCACCATTACCAATAACAGAGGCTTCAACAAAACATACTAACCTCTCACCATTAACCTCAAATAAAAGGTGACATTCTGTACTGTCTCCTAATATGAAACATTATATCTCAAATCCAAAATGCTGGAGCGTAGCACCAAATTGAAAATGGTAAGCTTCACTATCCAAACACATATGGTGTGGACTATGTGTGCCTGGTAAACACATGTGGATCTGGTGAACAGTTATCACTTGTTGACCAACTACAGGAATACTGACCTCAGAGTCTCCAGTTTACAGTGGGGATTCCCCAGTCCACCAGAGAGCAGCTTCACTCCTGAATCCTTCAGGTCATTGTTACTCAGATCCAGCTCTCTCAGGTGTGAGGGGTTTGACATCAGAGCTGAGACCAGAGAAGCACAGCCTTCCTCTGTGACTCCACAGCCTGACAGCCTGACAAAGAGATCATCATGACTTCACAAACACACTGTTAATTTAACGAGTAGTGTAGAAGGACAATGGCAAATACATTTGGTTTATTCTTTCAAACAACATATAGATTCATCTTCTGTCTCGTATGGTCAATATGTTATACTGTTGTGAAAATCAATGCACTGATATAATATAATTATCACGGGAGACTAGGTGTGTGAGGAATCAGGTGCAGAGAGCAGGGAGTACCAAGGGAGAAGTGCACTTTAATGTCACACCAAAAGCAATGCCCAAAACACCGGGTCCTTGAGCACGAACACAGCCAACAACACAAACACGTAACATAAGGACAATCCCACACAAAACAAGGGCGGGAATACTAGGTTTAAATAAGGAAGCCCATCAGGCAAACACAAAAGACACAGGTGCAACTAACAAGACAAAACAAACAGAAAACGGAAAAGGGATCGGTGGCGGCTAGTAGGCCGGTGAGTCGTGACAATAATATTATATCCAAATTTGAGTACATATTTTTCTCTTAACGTAATATTTCTGCCCGATGATTAGTTCTTGAATGTCATTTTATGTACTCACAGAGCAGCTCTGGAGGCTTTGACCACTGGCAGCAGCCTCAGAAGACCTTCATCTGATCTGGAGAATTTCTTCAGGTCAAACACATCCAGCTCCTTTTCTGAAGTCAGCAACACAAAGACCAGAGCTGACCACTGTGCAGGTGACAGGTTGTCTCTAGAGAGACTTCCTGATCTCAGGTATCTTTGGATCTCCTTCACAAGGGAATGGTCATTTAGTTCATTCAGACAGTGGAACAGATTGATGCTCCTCTCTGGAGAGAGATCCTCCCCGATCTTCTCCTTGATGTACTTGACTGTTTCTTCATGGCTCTGTGTGCTGCTTCTTGTCTTTGTCAGTAGACCTCGTAAGTGCTTCTGATTGGACTCCAGTGAGAGGCCCAGAAGGAAGCGAAGGAAAAGGTCCAGGTTTCCCGTCTCACTTTGTAAGGCTTTATCCACAGCACTCTTGTAGACAGTAACTTCAGTAACTTTAGGCTTCTCTCTGAAGAAGTATCTGAACATTGATTGAGGTTCGTCCATTAGATTCTCATTGTTGTTGATGAATGAGAGGAACACATATACAGCAGCCAGAAACTCCTGAATGCTCAGATGTACGAAGCAGTACACCTTGTCCTGGTACAGCACACATTCCTCTTTAAAGAGCTGTGTGCACAATCCTGAGTACACTGAGGCTTCACTGACATCAATGCCAGCCTCTTTCAGGTCTTCTTCATAGAAAATCAGACTGCCCTTCACAAGCTGTTGAAAAGCCAGTTTTCCCAGTGACAGAATGCTCTCTTTATTCCAGTGTGGACCTGTCTCTTCTTTCCCAAGATACTTTTCATTCTTCTGTTTGGTATGAAACACCACAAGGTGTGTGTACATCTCAGTCAGAGTCTTGGGCATCTCTTCTCTCTGATGTTTCAGCATGTGTTCAAGGACTGTTGCAGAAATCCAACAGAAGACTGGAATGTGGCACATGATGTGGAGGCTCCTTGATGTCTTTATGTGTGAGATGATTCTGCTGGCCAGGTCCTCGTCACTGCATCTCTTCCTGAAGTATTCCTCCTTCTGTGGGTCATTGAACCCTCGTACCTCTGTCACCTGGTCAACACACCCTGAAGGGATCTTATTGGCTGCTGCAGGTCGGGTAGTTATCCAGAGGAGAGCAGAGGGAAGCAGATTTCCCTTGATGAGATTTGTCAGCAGAACATCCACTGAGGTTGACTCTGTGACGTCACAACATATCTTGTTATTCTTGAAGTCTAGGGGCAGTCGGCACTCATCCAGACCATCAAAGATGAACAGAACTTTGTACTTGTCGTAGTTGGAGATTCTTGATTGTTTGGTTTCCATTGAGAAGTGATTGAGAAGTTCAATCAAAGTTTGGGTGTCCACTTTCATCAAATTCAGCTCCCGAAAAGGGAATGAAAATACAAATTGGACATCCTGATTTGCTTTTCCTTCAGCCCAGTCCAGAATGAACTTCTGCACAGAGACTGTTTTTCCAATGCCAGCGACTCCCTTTGTCAGCACAGTTCTGATAGGTTTGTCTTGTCCAGTTAAGGGTTTGAAGATGTCGTTACATTTGATTGCAGTCTCTGATCTTGCTTGTTTCCTGGTTGTTGTCTCAATCTGTCTCAGCTCATGTTCATTATTGACCTCTCCTGTTCCACCCTCTGTGATGTAGAGGTCTGTGTAGATCTTATTGAGAAGTGTTGGGTTTCCTTGTTTAGCGATCCCCTCAAATACACATTGAAACTTCTTCTTTAGATTAGATTTGAGTTCACGTTGGCAAATCAAAGCAAGCTCATCTGAATGAAGAAATAACACAGACGATATTAATATTATGTCTGTTTTAATGCCTACAGTATTGTGGGACTGTTATAACGTTTTACATTATAATAATTTATTCTCTTAAATGACTGTATAAATGTGTAAATATTTTCATCATGCATTACAGACTGGTGTGACTGATTATATCATTACCTGTATTATTGTTGGTATTATTAATGTTCTCTCTCTCTCTCTCTCTCTCTCTGTTGTCTCTCTCTCTAAATGAATCAACACAACACATCCCTGCTGCTACTTGACGAGGTCACTGGGTCTTGTGTTAAGGCGACTACAATATCATTGAGTTACACAGCTACTTTAGCTGTACTTTAGCTACAGCTTTTAAATGTTATAAAACATCATTCAACATGAGGCAGACAGATCTTACTTTTCTCCAGTGTGTCAGCAAGCTCCTTCTGGTTCATTTTCCTCAGGATGTGCAGTGTGATCTTCAGAGCCCCCTCTCTGGCACTGCTCTCCTGCTTTTCATCTTCAGCATCCACCACTTCCTTATCCTGCTTCTGACTCTCAAAGCCTTCTGGGAGTTCTGGACTAAGAATCCTCTTGAACATCTTCAGCTCGTTCTTCACAAATGTCATAATATTCTCTTCAAGCAACTGAAATAAATCAAGTAAATAAGTTAAGCAAGAGAAGAAATGCTTTCTCATTAACACATTAACGAATGATTGACAGATCAACTTTACTTGAGGTAAACAGAAACAAATGTACATAACAGGACCACATACACTGAATATGGAGGCCAGGTCTGTTTGATGACTCTGGGAAGACTGACCACTGAGAATCTCTGACTCTGATCTCTCCTGTTGGTTTCTGTGGACAAAACATGAGATTACATCTCCTCATCCAGGGAGTACACACACACACACACACACACACACACATACACATACACACACACAGGGAGGGAATGTTGTGTTTGTTTAATATTGTTTTAGGACTATGCAAATGGACAAAAGAATTAGCCAATGGATTATGAAACAACAATAAATGGGAAAATGGGAGAGGAGAAATGACTAGAGACAGTGTTGTTTAACTCACTGACCAGGACCCATGAGTTCTTCTTACCTCCGTTCAGTAGAAAAGTCTCCCTCTCTAAAGAATATAGGTTCACCCATAGAGCAGTCACTCTTCATGGACACACAGCTGGGAACAGGGGAGGCTGGTCTCTCCTGCTTGATTGGACTTCAACACAACAGAGACAAACATTACATCTCTCATCTACTCTGAGCTCAGATGGGAAACATAAGAAGAGTTTCATTACAAAAAGCTATATATCCATTTTCAGAAATGTTCATAAATTAGCTTTTATTGTTTACAGAATTTATGAATGATATTGGTGTGTTTTTTCACTATGTAATCATGACATGGGGTTCTTCAATGACAGACATGTATTTGTTTAAAATCTTGGCCATTTGCAGTTATCCCCTCTCAGCTAGGGCTCAGTCACCTGGGGCCCAGAGAGGGCTTGGCCATTTGCAGTTATCCCCTCTCAGCTAGGGCTCAGTCACCTGGGGCCCAGAGAGGGGCCATTTGGCCATTTGCAGTTATCCCCTCTCAGCTAGGGCTCAGTCACCTGGGGCCCAGAGAGGGCTTGGCCATTTGCAGTTATCCCCTCTCAGCTAGGGCTCAGTCACCTGGGGCCCAGAGAGGGGTTGGCCATTTGCAGTTATCCCCTCTCAGCTAGGGCTCAGTCACCTGGGGCCCAGAGAGGGCTTGGCCATTTGCAGTTATCCCCTCTCAGCTAGGGCTCAGTCACCTGGGGCCAGCCCAGAGAGGGTTGGCCATTTGCAGTTATCCCCTCTCAGCTAGGGCTCAGTCACCTGGGGCCCAGAGAGGGCTTGGCCATTTGCAGTTATCCCCTCTCAGCTAGGGCTCAGTCACCTGGGGCCCAGAGAGGGCTTGGCCATTTGCAGTTATCCCCTCTCAGCTAGGGCTCAGTCACCTGGGGCCCAGAGAGGGCTCAGTTGGCCATTTGCAGTTATCCCCTCTCAGCTAGGGCTCAGTCACCTGGGGCCCAGAGAGGGCTTGGCCATTTGCAGTTATCCCCTCTCAGCTAGGGCTCAGTCACCTGGGGCCCAGAGAGGGCTTGGCCATTTGCAGTTATCCCCTCTCAGCTAGGGCTCAGTCACCTGGGGCCCAGAGAGGGCTTGGCCATTTGCAGTTATCCCCTCTCAGCTAGGGCTCAGTCACCTGGGGCCCAGAGAGGGGTTGGCCATTTGCAGTTATCCCCTCTCAGCTAGGGCTCAGTCACCTGGGGCCCAGAGAGGGGAGAGGTCAGGCTTGTCTTCATATGTGAATGTATCTTTTAAACCATGTGAAGGGATGATTGAGGGGGAACCAACTATCTATTGGCTCCACAATGTCTGTGTGCCAGTCACTCCCTCCTTTTCTCATTGGGGGGAGGAGTATAGCAGTGTCTGGAACCATTGTATGTCCCCTCTGATGTTGCCCTTCTCTTGACCTAGTATATGACCTAGAGGCTCACTCCCCTCCGTGAGTTTGTCCAGGATTTGAGATGGGAGTATCTAGAATTGACAATTGATATATGCCATTAGATGGCTAATGTTTCTGTACTATGAAGTACCAAGAACAAGATTAGACCCTCGTTTAGGAGACCAAACTGAACGATAATTTATAGCGAATGCTGTCTGGCTATCTGATACTCCTCTCTCAAGTAAAAGTATTTATTTGTGAACAGTTCCTATTATCTGTGGTTTGTCATGTCGACTAGGGGGTGGGTCTTTGCTATAAAAGATCTCAGTTGCCATTATGTTGACCACTTTCAACTTTTCATTAGAGATACTGAACTGTTGAAAGTCAAATGCTATTGCCATCTGTATTTGGGGAGTTTCTCCCATTCTTCTCTGCAGATCCTCTCAAGCTCTGTCAGGTTGGATGGGGAGTGTCACTGAACAGCTATCTTCAGGTCTCTCCAGAGATGCTAGATTGGGTTCAGTTCAATGTTAGAGGTCCTTTAGTACATAGTGGGGTTGAGTTGCTTTGTTGAGCTCAGTTCAATGTTAGAGGTCCTTTAGTACATAGTGGGGTTGAGTTGCTTTGTTGAGCTCAGTTCAATGTTAGAGGTCCTTTAGTACATAGTGGGGTTGAGTTGCTTTGTTGAGCTCAGTTCAATGTTAGAGGTCCTTTAGTTACATAGTGGGGTTGAGTTGCTTTGTTGAGCTCAGTTCAATGTTAGAGGTCCTTTAGTTACATAGTGGGGTTGAGTTGCTTTGTTGAGCTCAGTTCAATGTTAGAGGTCCTTTAGTTACATAGTGGGGTTGAGTTGCTTTGTTGAGCTCAGTTCAATGTTAGAGGTCCTTTAGTTACATAGTGGGGTTGAGTTGCTTTGTTGAGCTCAGTTCAATGTTAGAGGTCCTTTAGTTACATAGTGGGGTTGAGTTGCTTTGTTGAGCTCAGTTCAATGTTAGAGGTCCTTTAGTACATAGTGAGGTTGAGTTGCTTTGTTGAGCTCAGTTCAATGTTAGAGGTCCTTTAGTACATAGTGGGGTTGAGTTGCTTTGTTGAGCTCAGTTCAGTGTTAGAGGTCCTTTAGTACATAGTGGGGTTGAGTTGCTTTGTTGAGCTCAGTTCAATGTTAGAGGTCCTTTAGTTACATAGTGGGGTTGAGTTGCTTTGTTGAGCTCAGTTCAATGTTAGAGGTCCTTTAGTTACATAGTGGGGTTGAGTTGCTTTGTTGAGCTCAGTTCAATGTTAGAGGTCCTTTAGTTACATAGTGGGGTTGAGTTGCTTTGTTGAGCTCAGTTCAATGTTAGAGGTCCTTTAGTTACATAGTGGGGTTGAGTTGCTTTATTGAGCTCAGTTCAATGTTAGAGGTCTTTAGTACATAGTGGGGTTGAGTTGCTTTGTTTTCAGTTCAAGTTAGTTCTTTGTTAGAGGTCCTTTAGTACATAGTGGGGTTGAGTTGCTTTGTTGAGCTCAGTTCAATGTTAGAGGTCCTTTAGTACATAGTGGGGTTGAGTTGCTTTGTTGAGCTCAGTTCATTGTTAGAGGTCCTTTAGTTACATAGTGGGGTTGAGTTGCTTTGTTGAGCTCAGTTCATTGTTAGAGGTCCTTCAGTACATAGTGGGTTTGAGTTGCTTTGTTGAGCTCAGTTCAATGTTAGAGGTCCTTTAGTTACATAGTTGGGTTGAGTTGCTTTGTTGAGCTCAGTTCAATGTTAGAGGTCCTTTAGTACATAGTGGGGTTGAGTTGCTTTGTTGAGCTCAGTTCAATGTTAGAGGTCCTTTAGTACATAGTGGGGTTGAGTTGCTTTGTTGAGCTCAGTTCAATGTTAGAGGTCCTTTAGTACATAGTGGGGTTGAGTTGCTTTGTTGAGCTCAGTTCAATGTTAGAGTTGCTTTGTTGAGCTTTCAATGTTAGAGGTCCTTACATAGTGGGGTTGAGTTGCTTTGTTGAGCTCAGTTCAATGTTAGAGGTCCTTTAGTTACATAGTGGGGTTGAGTTGCTTTGTTGAGCTCAGTTCAATGTTAGAGGTCCTTTAGTTACATAGTGGGGTTGAGTTGCTTTGTTGAGCTCAGTTCAATGTTAGAGGTCCTTTAGTTACATAGTGGGGTTGAGTTGCTTTGTTGAGCTCAGTTCATGTTAGAGGTCCTTTAGTTACATAGTGGGGTTGAGTTGCTTTGTTGAGCTCAGTTCAATGTTAGAGGTCCTTTAGTACATAGTGGGGTTGAGTTGCTTTGTTGAGCTCAGTTCAATGTTAGAGGTCCTTTAGTACATAGTGGGGTTGAGTTGCTTTGTTGAGCTCAGTTCAATGTTAGAGGTCCTTTAGTACATAGTGGGGTTGAGTTGCTTTGTTGAGCTCAGTTCAATGTTAGAGGTCCTTTAGTTACATAGTGGGGTTGAGTTGCTTTGTTGAGCTCAGTTCAATGTTAGAGGTCCTTTAGTTACATAGTGGGGTTGAGTTGCTTTGTTGAGCTCAGTTCAATGTTAGAGGTCCTTTAGTTACATAGTGGGGTTGAGTTGCTTTGTTGAGCTCAGTTCAATGTTAGAGGTCCTTTAGTTACATAGTGGGGTTGAGTTGCTTTGTTGAGCTCAGTTCAATGTTAGAGGTCCTTTAGTTACATGGGGTTGAGTTGCTTTGTTGAGGGTTGAGGTCCTTTAGTTACATAGTGGGGTTGTTGCTTTGTTGAGCTCAGTTCAATGTTAGAGGTCCTTTAGTACATAGTGGGGTTGAGTTGCTTTGTTGAGCTCAGTTCAATGTTAGAGGTCCTTTAGTACATAGTGGGGTTGAGTTGCTTTGTTGAGCTCAGTTCAATGTTAGAGGTCCTTTAGTACATAGTGGGGTTGAGTTGCTTTGTTGAGCTCAGTTCATTGTTAGAGGTCCTTTTTAGTTACATAGTGGGGTTGAGTTGCTTTGTTGAGTTGCTTTCAGTTCATTGTTAGAGGTCCTTCAGTACATAGTGGGTTTGAGTTGCTTTGTTGAGCTCAGTTCAATGTTAGAGGTCCTTTAGTTACATAGTTGGGTTGAGTTGCTTTGTTGAGCTCAGTTCAATGTTAGAGGTCCTTTAGTACATAGTGGGGTTGAGTTGCTTTGTTGAGCTCAGTTCAATGTTAGAGGTCCTTTAGTTACATAGTGGGGTTGAGTTGCTTTGTTGAGCTCAGTTCAATGTTAGAGGTCCTTTAGTTACATAGTGGGGTTGAGTTGCTTTGTTGAGCTCAGTTCAATGTTAGAGGTCCTTCAGTACATAGTGGGTTTGAGTTGCTTTGTTGAGCTCAGTTCAATGTTAGAGGTCCTTTAGTTACATAGTTGGGTTGAGTTGCTTTATTGAGCTCAGTTCAATGTTAGAGGTCCTTCAGTACATAGTGGGGTTGAGTTGCTTTGTTGAGCTCAGTTCAATGTTAGAGGTCCTTCAGTACATAGTGAGGTTGAGTTGCTTTGTTGAGCTCAGTTCAATGTTAGAGGTCCTTCAGTACATAGTGGGGTTGAGTTGCTTTGTTGAGCTCAGTTCAATGTTAGAGGTCCTTCAGTAC
This sequence comes from Oncorhynchus tshawytscha, assembly GCF_018296145.1. NCBI lineage: Eukaryota > Metazoa > Chordata > Actinopteri > Salmoniformes > Salmonidae > Oncorhynchus > Oncorhynchus tshawytscha. Next base: position 51,699 of record NW_024608433.1, read on the forward strand.
ATAGTGAGGTTGAGTTGCTTTGTTGAGCTCAGTTCAATGTTAGAGGTCCTTCAGTACATAGTGGGGTTGAGCTGCTTTGTTGAGCTCAGTTCATTGTTAGAGGCTTGTTTTTTCATCATATATATATATGTATATATTTTACTCCTTTTTCTCCCCAATTCCAATTGTTGTAGTAGCTACTATCTTGTCTCATCGCTACAACTCCCGTACGGGCTCGGGAGAGACGAAGGTTGAAAGTCATGCGTCCTCCGATACACAACCCAACCAGCCGCACTGCTTCTTAACACAGCGCGCATCCAACCCGGAAGCCAGCCGCACCAATGTGTCGGAGGAAACACCATGCACCTGGCAACCTTGGTTAGCGCGCACTGCGCCCGGCCCGCCACAGGAGTCGCTGGTGCGCGATGAGACAAGGTCATCCCCACCGACCAAGCCCTCCCTAACCCGGACGACGCCAATGCCAATTGTGCGTCGCCCCACGGACCTCCCGGTCGCGGCCGGTTACGACAGAGCCTGGGCGCGAACCCAGGGACTCTGATGTCACAGCTGGCGCTGCAGTACCTTAACCACTGCGCCACCCGGGAGGCCCCTTCATATTTTCTCCTCCATGTGAAAGAGCTAAAGCTGTGATATCAGCTTTTAGAGAAAAAGGCAACATTTTAAAAACCCTTTACATTTTTTATTTTTATTTTTTATTATAGTGTCGTGTCAACTCCTAGTATGTCATTGTCAAGCCAAACATGACAATTTCATAAAGAGTTGTCAAGAAAGACAGAATAGACTGGCAATCAGGCTAGTCAAC